>NW_027601744.1:0-79000 GCF_053455715.1 Rhinoraja longicauda
TAACACTTCTATTTCATCACACATATTTATATCAAAATATAAATATATCAAAATTTATATCAAAATTTATATCATATTTATATCATTCCGTGGGCCATTTCGTAACCAATTTTTTCGTCCTTTATTCCCATTTTTCAGAATGTTTTTGAATATCCTCTTTGGATACGGGGAATTTCTTACTTAGTATTTCAACTGCAGTTATTTTATTCATTGTATTCGTCTTATTTAGTGCACTTGGTCAGTCAGTTTAAATGCAGTCCTTGGTCTCACTCCGTTCCGTTTCTATAGTCACCATGCTACCTATTACGCTATTTCTATCTTCTACAGTTCTACTATATTCCTTTAATATTTTGCAATTTTATTATTTTTATGTTATCCAATTATTCCAATTCTTGTTCTGCCCGTACAGACCCCTACTTACTTAGGGCGGTATCCACAGATCATCTGATCCTGCCCGTACAGACCCCTAGCTAACCAGAGTGATCCCTAGTTAACTAGAGCGGTATCCACAGGACGTTTTATCCTGCCTGTCCAGACCCCTAGCTAACCAGAGTAATCCCCGGTTAACTAGAGCGGTATCCACAGGACGTTTTATCATGCCTGTCCAGACCCCTAGCTAACCAGAGTGATCCCTAGTTAACTAGAGCGGTATCCACAGGACGCCTCGTCTATTCAGTCCCCTATCCTCTTAGGGCGGTATCCACGAGGTCTTAGTGACATCACAAATCCACTTTCTTAACTTATCTATTTTTTACTTACCCCACTGCGCAGCCTTCCTGAGCAATCCTCCGGGTCTCTTTTTAGAATAGTTTAGACAGATTCTTTGGATCGGAGAGGCCCTTTAACCCCTAGACGCTTCTGTGTCACCAGCGGCCCCCCGTTTCAACAGGTTATAAGTCCAAATGAAGCGGAAAACCGCCTACCTTTTAGCGGGTGGCCACCCTTGTCCTGTTGTTCCGGGGAGCCCCCGTGGGGCTAGGAAGTGCCCTTGGCTGGTCGTCCTTTATCGAACGGGCCTCTTTCCGATCCTGCCGACTACGCCAATTTTGTCGTGGTTACCGGTGTTCAAAATAAAGCAGATGACACGGAGAATTCTTCAAGAAGTTAAAAGCCTTTATTTGCAAGCATCGGCTGGAACAATCAGGATGTCAACCATCTGACTGCCCACTTAGTGCACCGGGCAGCCTATTTTTATAGGATTATTCTAAACCTTATCTCCTTTGCATTACCTCATACCCACACTCCTTTCTTCAGTCCTTCATTTCTTTGTAGTACCCGTTTGTCCCAACACCATTAAATCCCATTTAGTAATATATCCTTATCTCAATGCTCACATCCCTTCATATTTCGCCTCCCTTATTTCCTGCTAGACCATCCCTCATAACCATCCATCACCCCAAGGCCTATGTCTTTTGTTATCTCTTCTCTTGCCACCATTAAATCCTACTCATTGATGAATGTCTTCATCTCTTCACATTCTGCTACCCTTATCGTCTAAGCTAAAGCAAAGGTACAGGCTAAAGCAAAGGAGTGTTATGTTACCGACACGTGTCAAGGGTAAGGAATGTCTAGAGCGCCTTAATTAGTTCCAGAGAGGCGCCTAATCCCTAAGTAGTTACAAACCTTAAACAACAATGTATAAAATAATACCGTAACAATGTCTAATGTATAAAATAATATCATGTATAAAATAATAACGTATTATCTCCCATAATACCATACAATCAGCCACATCAACAACCTCATCAACATCCATATCAGCAAACACACAAACATTCACACCAACAACCACACAGACAACCACACAAGCAAGCACACAAATAACCACACCAACGCCCACACAAGCAACCACCACAACAACCACACCAACACCCATACCAACAACCACACAAACATTCACACCAACATCCACACAAGCAACCACACCAACAGCCACACTATCAAACACACCAACAACCACACCAACAAACTCATCAACATACACACCAACAACCACACAAATAACCACACAAACAACCACACCAACAATCTCACCAACAACCACACAAACAACCACACCAACAATCTCACCAACAACCACACCAACAACCACACCAACATCCACACAAGCAACCATACCAACAACTACACAAACAACAACACAAACAACCACACCAACAATCACACCAACAAACTCACCAACAACCTCCCCAACATCCACACCAACAACCACACCAACATCCACACCAACACCCACACAAGCAACCACACCAACAACCACACTAACAACCATACCAACAACCACACCATCAACCATACCAACAACTACACCAACAAACACACCAACAAACTCACCAACATCCACACCAACAACCACACAAATAACCACACAAACAACCACACCAACAATCTCACCAACATCCACTCCAACAACCACAGCAACAATCACACCAACAAACTCACCAACAAACGCACCAATATCCACACCAAATACCATACAATCAAACACACCAACAACCTCATCAAGAACCATACCAACTGCCACACCGACAACCACACCAACATCCACACAAGCAACCGCACCAACAACCACACCAACACCCATACCAACAACCACACTATCAACCACACCAACAACCACACAAACAACCACACCAACAATCTCACCAACAACCACACCAACAACCACATCAATATCCACACAAGCAACCACACCGACAACCACACCAACATCCACACAAGCAACCACACCAACAACCACAGAGACAACCACACAAGCAAGCACACAAACAACCACACCAACGCCCACACAAGCAACCACCACAACAACCACACCAACACCCATACCAACAACCACACAAACATTCACACCAACATCCACACAAGCAACCACACCAACAACCACACCAACAACCACACCAACACCAATACCAACAACCACACTATCAACCACACCAACAACCACACCAACAAACTCACCAACATACACACCAACAACCACACAAATAACCACACAAACAACCACACCAACAATCTCACCAACAACCACACCAACAACCACATCAACATCCACACAAGCAACCGCACCAACAACCACACCAACATCCACACAAGCAACCACACCAACAACCACACCAACAACCACACAAACAACCACACCAACAACCACACCAACAATCACACCAACAAACTCACCAACAAACTCACCAACATCCACACCAAATACCATACAAACAACCACACCAACAACCGCACCAACATCCATACCAACAACCTCACCAACAACCACACCAACAATCACACCAACAAACTCACCAACAAACTCACCAACATCCACACCAAATACCATACAAACAACCACAACAACAATCTCACCAACAACCACACAAGCAACCACACCAACAACCACACTAACAGCCACACCGACATCCATGCCAACATCCACTCCAACAACCACAGCAACAAGCACACCAACAAACTCACCAACAAACGCACCAATATCCACACGAAATACGATACAATCAACCACACCAACAACCTCATCAACATCCATACCAACAACCACACCAACAACCACACCAACAACCACACACACATCCACACCAACATCCACACAAGCAACCACACCAACAACCACACAAATAACCACACAAACAACCACATCAACAATCTCACCCACAACCACACCGACAACCACATCAACATCCACACAAGCAACTGCACCAACAACCACACCAACATCCATACAAGCAACCACACCAACAACCACACAAACAACCACACAAACAACCACACCAACAACCACACCGATAATCACACCAACAAACTCACCAACAAACTCACCAACATCCACACCAAATACCATACAAACAACCACACCAACAACAACACACACATCCACACCAACATCCACACAAGCAACCACACCAACAACCACACAAATAACCACACAAACAACCACACCAACAACCACATCAACATCCACACAAGCAACCACACCGACAACCACACCAACAACCACACAAATAACCACACAAACAACCACATCAACAATCTCACCAACAACCACACCGACAACCACACCAACAACCACACAGACAACCACACACGCAACCACACAAACAACCACACCAACACTCACACAAGCAACCACACCAACAACCACACCAACAAACTCACCAACATCCACACCAACAACCACACAAATAACCACAGCAACAATCACAACAACAAACTCACCATCAACCACACCAACAACTACACCAACAAACTCACCAACATCCACACCAACAACCACACAAATTACCACACAAACAACCACACCAACAATCTCACCAACAACCACACCAACAACCACACCAACAACCACACTAACAACCACACCAACACCCATGCCAACATCCACTCCAACAACTACAGCAACAATCGCACCAACAAACTCACCAACAAATGCACCAATATCCACACCAAATACCATACAATCAACCACACCAACAACCTCACCAACTACCACACCAACAACCACACCAACAACCAGACAGACATCCACACCAACATCCACACAAGCAACCACACCAACATCCACACAAGCAACCACACCAACAACCACACCAACACCCATACCAACAACCACACTATCAACAACACCAACATCCACACCAACAACCACACAAATAACCACACAAACAACCACACCAACAATCTCACCAACAACCACACCAACAACCACACAAACATTCACACCAACATCCACACAAGCAACCACACCAACAACCACACCAACACCAATACCAACAACCACACTATCAACCACACCAACAACCACACCAATAATCTCACCTACAACCACACCAACAACCTCATCAACATCCACACAAGCAACCGCACCAACAACCGCACCAACAACCACACAAACAACCACACCAACAACCACACCAACAATCACACCAACAAATTCACCAACAAACTCACCAACATCCACACCAAATACCATACAAACAACCACACCAACAACCTCACCAACATCCATACCAACAACCTCACCAACAACCACTTCAACAACCACATCAACAATCTCACCAACATCCACACCAACAACCACACCAACAAACTCACCAACAACCACACAAGCAACCACACCAACAACCACACTAACAACCACACCGACATCCATGCCAACATCCACTCCAACAACCACAGCAACAAGCACACCAACAAACTCACCAACAAACGCACCAATATCCACACGAAATACGATAAAATCAACCACACCAACAGCCGCACCAACAACCACACCAACAACCACACACACATCCACACCAACATCCACACAAGCAACCACACCAACAATCTCACCAACAACCACACCAACAACCACACCAACAAACTCACCTTCATCCACACCAACAACCACACAAATCACCACACAAACAACCACTCCAACAATCTCACCAACAACCACACCAACAACCACACAAGCAACCACACCAACAACCACACTAACAACCACACCGACATCCACACCAACATCTACACCAACACCCACACCAAATACCATGCAAACTACCACACCAAAAACCACACCAACAACCATACCAACAACCACACCATCAACCACACCAACAACTACACCGACATCCATACAAGCAACCACACCAACAACCACACCAACAACCACACAAACAATCACACAAACAACCGCCCCAACAACCACACCAACGAACTCACCTTCATCCACACCAACAACCACACAAATCACCACACAAACAACCACTCCAACAATCTCACCAACAACCACACCAACATCCACACCAACAACCACACCAACAATCTCACCAACAACCACACCAACAAACACATCAATAACCACACCAACAACCACACCAACACCCACACTGACAACCACTCCGACAACCACACCAACAACCACGCCAATAACCACACCATCAACCACACCAACAACCACACACACATCCACACCAACATCCCCACAAGCAACCACACCAACAACCACACAAATAACCACACAAACAACCACATCAACAATCTCACCAACAACCACACCAACAACCACATCAACATCCACGCAAACAACCACACCAACAACCACATCAACATCCACACAAGCAACCACACCGACAACCACACCAACAACCACACAGACAACCACACAAGCAACCACACAAACAACCACACCAACACCCACACAAGCAACCACACCAACAACCACACCAACACCCATACCAACAACCACACTATCAACCACACCAACAATCTCACCAACAACCACACCAACAACCACACAAACATTCACACCAACATCCACACAAGCAACCACACCAACAACCACACCAACACCAATACCAACAACCACACTATCAACCACACCAACAACCACACCAATAATCTCACCTACAACCACACCAACAACCTCATCAACATCCACACAAGCAACCGCACCAACAACCGCACCAACAACCACACAAACAACCACACCAACAACCACACCAACAATCACACCAACAAATTCACCAACAAACTCACCAACATCCACACCAAATACCATACAAACAACCACACCAACAACCTCACCAACATCCATACCAACAACCTCACCAACAACCACTTCAACAACCACATCAACAATCTCACCAACATCCACACCAACAACCACACCAACAAACTCATCAACAACCACACAAGCAACCACACCAACAACCACACTAACAACTACACCGACATCCATGCCAACATCCACTCCAACAACCACAGCAACAAGCACACCAACAAACTCACCAACAAACGCACCAATATCCACACGAAATACGATACAATCAACCACACCAACAACCGCACCAACAACCACACCAACAACCACACACACATCCACACCAACATCCACACAAGCAACCACACCAACAATCTCACCAACAACCACACCGACATCCACACCAACATCTACACCAACACCCACACCAAATACCATACAAACTACCACACCAAAAACCACACCAACAACCATACCAACAACCACACCATCAACCACACCAACAACTACACCGACATCCATACAAGCAACCACACCAACAACCACACCAACAACCACACAAACAATCACACAAACAACCGCCCCAACAACCACACCAACAAACTCACCTTCATCCACACCAACAACCACACAAATCACCACACAAACAACCACTCCAACAATCTCACCAACAACCACACCAACATCCACACCAACAACCACACCAACAATCTCACCAACAACCACACCAACAACCACATCAATAACCACACCAACAACCACACCAACAACCACACACACATCCACACCAACATCCACACAAGCAACCACACCAACAACCACAAAAATAAACACACAAACAACCACACCAACAACCACATCAACATCCACACAAGCAACCACACCGACAACCACACCAACACCCATACCAACAACCACACAAACATTCACACCAACATCCACACAAGCAACCGCACCAAAAACCACACCAACACCAATACCAACATCCACACAAGCAACCACACCAACAACCACACCAACAATCTCACCAACAACCACACCAACAACCACACCAACAACCACACACACATCCATACCAACAATCTCAACACCAACATCCACACCAACACCAACAATCTCACCAACAACCACACCAACAACCACACAAGCAACCACACCAACACCCATGCCAACATCCACTCCAACAACCACAGCAACAATCACACCAACAAACTCACCATCAACCACACCAACAACTACACCAACATCCATACAAGCAACCACACCAACAACCACACAAACAACCACACAAACAACCACACCGACAATCACACCAACAAACTCACCAACAAACTCACCAACATCCACACCAAATACCACACAAGCAACCACACCAACAATCTCACCAGCAACCACACCAACAACCACACCAACATCCACACAAGCAACCACACCAACAGCCACACCAACAACCACACCAACAAACTCACCTTCATCCACACCAACAACCACACAAATCACCACACAAACAACCACTCCAACAATCTCACCAACAACCACACCAACAACCACACAAACATTCACACCAACATCCACACAAGCAACCACACCAACAACCACACCAACACCAATACCAACAACCACACTATCAACCACACCAACAACCACACCAATAATCTCACCTACAACCACACCAACAACCTCATCAACATCCACACAAGCAACCGCACCAACAACCGCACCAACAACCACACAAACAACCACACCAACAACCACACCAACAATCACACCAACAAATTCACCAACAAACTCACCAACATCCACACCAAATACCACACAAAGAACCACACCAACAATCTCACCAACAACCACAACAACAACCACATCAACATCCACACAAGCAACCGCACCAACAACCACACCAACATCCATACAAGCAACCACACCAACAACCACACAAACAACCACACAAACAACCACACCGACAATCACACCAACAAACTCACCAACAAACTCACCAACATCCACACCAAATACCATACAAACAACCACACCAACAACCACACACACATCCACACCAACATCCACACAAGCAACCACACCAACAACCACACAAATAACCACACAAACAACCACACCAACAACCACATCAACATCCACACAAGCAACCACACCGACAACCACACCAACAACCACACAGACAACCACGCAAGCAACCACACAAACAACCACACCAACACCCACACAAGCAACCACACCAACAACCACACCAACAAACTCACCAACGTCCACACCAACAACCACACAAATAACCACACAAACAACCACACCAACAATCTCAACACCAACATCCACACCAACACCAACAATCTCACCAACAACCACACCAACAACCACACAAGCAACCACACCAACACCCATGCCAACATCCACTCCAACAACCACAGCAACAATCACACCAACAAACTCACCATCAACCACACCAACAACTACACCAACAAACTCACCAACAAACGCACCAATATCCACACGAAATACGATACAATCAACCACACCAACAACCTCATCAACATCCATACCAACAACCGCACCAACAACCACACCAACAACCACACACACATCCACACCAACATCCACACAAGCAACCACACCAACAACCACACCAACAATCTCACCAACAACCACACCAACAACCACACCAACAACCACACACACATCCACACCAACATCCACACAAGCAACCACACCAACAATCTCACCAGCAACCACACCAACAACCACACCAACATCCACACAAGCAACCACACCAACAGCCACACCAACAACCACACCAACAAACTCACCTTCATCCACACCAACAACCACACAAATCACCACACAAACAACCACACCAACAACCACACCAACAAACTCACCAACATCCACACCAACAACCACACAAATAACCACAGCAACAATCACACCAACAAACTCACCATCAACCACACCAACAACTACACCAACAAACTCACCAACATCCACACCAACAACCACACAAATGACCACACAAACACCCATGCCAACATCCACTCCAACAACCACAGCAACAATCGCACCAACAAACTCACCAACAAATGCACCAATATCCACACCAAATACCATACAATCAACCACACCAACAACCTCACCAACTACCACACAAACAACCACACCAACAACCAGACAGACATCCACACCAACATCCACACAAGCAACCACACCAACATCCACACAAGCAACCACACCAACAACCACACCAACACCCATACCAACAACCACACTATCAACCACACCAACAATCTCACCAACAACCACACCAACAACCACACAAACATTCACACCAACATCCACACAAGCAACCACACCAACAACCACACCAACACCAATACCAACAACCACACTATCAACCACACCAACAACCACACCAATAATCTCACCTACAACCACACCAACAACCTCATCAACATCCACACAAGCAACCGCACCAACAACCTCACCAACATCCATACCAACAACCTCACCAACAACCACTTCAACAACCACATCAACAATCTCACCAACATCCACACCAACAACCACACCAACAAACTCACCAACAACCACACAAGCAACCACACCAACAACCACACTAACAACTACACCGACATCCATGCCAACATCCACTCCAACAACCACAGCAACAAGCACACCAACAAACTCACCAACAAACGCACCAATATCCACACGAAATACGATACAATCAACCACACCAACAACCGCACCAACAACCACACCAACAACCACACACACATCCACACCAACATCCACACAAGCAACCACACCAACAATCTCACCAACAACCACACCGACATCCACACCAACATCTACACCAACACCCACACCAAATACCATACAAACTACCACACCAAAAACCACACCAACAACCATACCAACAACCACACCATCAACCACACCAACAACTACACCGACATCCATACAAGCAACCACACCAACAACCACACCAACAACCACACAAACAATCACACAAACAACCGCCCCAACAACCACACCAACAAACTCACCTTCATCCACACCAACAACCACACAAATCACCACACAAACAACCACTCCAACAATCTCACCAACAACCACACCAACATCCACACCAACAACCACACCAACAATCTCACCAACAACCACACCAACAACCACATCAATAACCACACCAACAACCACACCAACAACCACACACACATCCACACCAACATCCACACAAGCAACCACACCAACAACCACACAAATAACCACACAAACAACCACACCAACAACCACATCAACATCCACACAAGCAACCACACCGACAACCACACCAACAACCACACAGACAACCACACAAACATTCACACCAACATCCACACAAGCAACCACACCAACAACCACACCAACACCAATACCAACAACTACACTATCAAACACACCAACAACCACACCAACAAACTCATCAACATACACACCAACAACCACACAAATAACCACACAAAGAACCACACCAACAATCTCACCAACAACCACACCAACAACCACATCAACATCCACACAAGCAACCGCACCAACAACCACACCAACATCCATACAAGCAACCACACCAACAACCACACAAACAACCACACAAACAACCACACCAACAACCACACCGACAATCACACCAACAAACTCACCAACAAACTCACCAACATCCACACCAAATACCATACAAACAACCACACCAACAACCACACACACATCCACACCAACATCCACACAAGCAACCACACCAACAACCACACAAATAACCACACAAACAACCACACCAACAACCACATCAACATCCACACAAGCAACCACACCGACAACCACACCAACAACCACACAGACAACCACGCAAGCAACCACACAAACAACCACACCAACACCCACACAAGCAACCACACCAACAACCACACCAACAAACTCACCAACGTCCACACCAACAACCACACAAATAACCACACAAACAACCACACCAACAATCTCAACACCAACATCCACACCAACACCAACAATCTCACCAACAACCACACCAACAACCACACAAGCAACCACACCAACACCCATGCCAACATCCACTCCAACAACCACAGCAACAATCACACCAACAAACTCACCATCAACCACACCAACAACTACACCAACAAACTCACCAACAAACGCACCAATATCCACACGAAATACGATACAATCAACCACACCAACAACCTCATCAACATCCATACCAACAACCACACCAACAATCTCACCAGCAACCACACCAACAACCACACCAACATCCACACAAGCAACCACACCAACAACCACACCAACAATCTCACCAACAACCACACCAACAACCACACCAACAACCACACACACATCCACACCAACATCCACACAAGCAACCACACCAACAATCTCACCAGCAACCACACCAACAACCACACCAACATCCACACAAGCAACCACACCAACAGCCACACCAACAACCACACCAACAAACTCACCTTCATCCACACCAACAACCACACAAATCACCACACAAACAACCACTCCAACAATCTCACCAACAACCACACCAACAACCACACAAGCAACCACACCAACAACCACACTAACAACCACACTGACATCCACACCAACATCTACACCAACACCCACACAAAATACCATACAAACTACCACACCAAATACAACACCAACAACCATACCAACAACCACACCATCAACCACACCAACAACTACACCGACATCCATACAAGCAACCACACCAACAACCATACCAACAACCACACAAACAATCACACAAACAACCACACCAACAATCTCAACACCAACATCCACACCAACACCAACAATCTCACCAACAACCACACCAACAACCACACAAGCAACCACACCAACACCCATGCCAACATCCACTCCAACAACCACAGCAACAATCACACCAACAAACTCACCATCAACCACACCAACAACTACAGCAACAAACTCACCAACAAACTCACCAATATCCACACGAAATACGATACAATCAACCACACCAACAACCTCATCAACATCCATACCAACAACCGCACCAACAACCACACCAACAACCACACACACATCCACACCAACATCCACACAAGCAACCACACCAACAACCACACCAACAATCTCACCAACAACCACACCAACAACCACACCAACAACCACACACACATCCACACCAACATCCACACAAGCAACCACACCAACAATCTCACCAGCAACCACACCAACAACCACACCAACATCCACACAAGCAACCACACCAACAGCCACACCAACAACCACACCAACAAACTCACCTTCATCCACACCAACAACCACACAAATCACCACACAAACAACCACTCCAACAATCTCACCAACAACCACACCAACAACCACACAAGCAACCACACCAACAACCACACTAACAACCACACTGACATCCACACCAACATCTACACCAACACCCACACAAAATACCATACAAACTACCACACCAAATACAACACCAACAACCATACCAACAACCACACCATCAACCACACCAACAACTACACCGCCATCCATACAAGCAACCACACCAACAACCATACCAACAACCACACAAACAATCACACAAACAACCGCCCCAACAACCACACAGACCACACCAACAACCACACCAACAACCACACCAACATCCACACAAGCAACCACACCAACAACCACACCAACAAACTCACCTTCATCCACACCAACAACCACACAAATCACCACACAAACAACCACTCCAACAATCTCACCAACAACCACACCAACACCCACACAAGCAACCACACCAACAACCACACCAACAACCATACCAACAAACACACCATCAACCACACCAACAACCACACAAATAACCACACAAACAACCACTCCAACTATCCCACCAACAACCACACCAACAACCACACAAGCAACCACACCAACAACCACACTAACAACCACATCGACATCCACGCCGACATCCACTCCAACAACCACAGCAACAAGCACACCAACAAACTCACCAACAAATGCACCAATATCCACACGAAATACCATACAATCAACCACACCAACAACCTCATCAACATCCATACCAACAACCACACTATCAACCACACCAACAATCACACCAACAACCACACCAACAACCACACCAACAACCACACCAACAAACTCACCAACAACCACAACAACAACCACACAAATAACCACACAAACAACCTCACCAACAACCACACCAACAACCACACCAACATCCACACAAGCAACCACACCAAAAACCACACAGACAACCACACAAACAACCACACCAACAATCTCACCAACAACCACACCGACAACCACACCAACATCCTCACCAACAATCACACCAACAACCACACCGACTACCACACCAACATCCACACAAGCAACCACATCGACAACCACACAGACAACCACACAAACAACCACACAATCATCCACACCAACACCCACACAAGAAACCACACCAACAACCACACCAACACCCATACCAACAACCACACAAACATTCACACCAACATCCACACAAGCAACCGCACCAACAACCACACCAACACCAATACCAACATCCACACAAGCAACCACACCAAAAACCACACACACATCCACACGAACATCCACACAAGCAACCACACCAACAATCTCACCAGCAACCACACCAACAACCACACCAACATCCACACAAGCAACCACACCAACAGCCACACCAACAACCACACCAACAAACTCACCTTCATCCACACCAACAACCACACAAATCACCACACAAACAACCACTCCAACAATCTCACCAACAACCACACCAACAACCACACAAGCAACCATACCAACAACCACACTAACAACCACACTGACATCCACACCAACATCTACACCAACACCCACACAAAATACCATACAAACTACCACACCAAAAACAACACCAACAACCATACCAACAACCACACCATCAACCACACCAACAACTACACAAACAATCTCAACACCAACATCCACACCAACACCAACAATCTCACCAACAACCACACCAACAACCACACAAGCAACCACACCAACAACCACACTAACAACCACATCGACATCCACGCCGACATCCACTCCAACAACCACAGCAACAAGCACACCAACAAACTCACCAACAAATGCACCAATATCCACACGAAATACCATACAATCAACCACACCAACAACCTCATCAACATCCATACCAACAACCACACTATCAACCACACCAACAATCACACCAACAACCACACCAACAACCACACCAACAACCACACCAACAAACTCCCCAACATCCACACCAACAACCACACAAATAACCACACAAACAACCTCACCAACAACCACACCAACAACCACATCAACTTCCACACAAGCAACCACACCGACAACCACACCAACATCCACACAAGCAACCACACCAAAAACCACACAGACAACCACACAAACAACCACACCAACAATCTCACCAACAACCACACCGACAACCACACCAACATCCTCACCAACAATCACACCAACAACCACACCGACTACCACACCAACATCCACACAAGCAACCACACCGACAACCACACAGACAACCACACAAACAACCACACAATCATCCACACCAACACCCACACAAGAAACCACACCAACAACCACACCAACACCCATACCAACAACCACACAAACATTCACACCAACATACACACAAGCAACCGCACCAACAACCACACCAACACCAATACCAACATCCACACAAGCAACCACACCAAAAACCACACACACATCCACACCAACATCCACACAAGCAACCACACCAACAATCTCACCAGCAACCACACCAACAACCACACCAACATCCACACAAGCAACCACACCAACAGCCACACCAACAACCACACCAACAAACTCACCTTCATCCACACCAACAACCACACAAATCACCACACAAACAACCACTCCAACAATTTCACCAACAACCACACCAACAACCACACAAGCAACCATACCAACAACCACACTAACAACCACACTGACATCCACACCAACATCTACACCAACACCCACACAAAATACCATACAAACTACCACACCAAAAACAACACCAACAACCATACCAACAACCACACCATCAACCACACCAACAACTACACCGACATCCATACAAGCAACCACACCAACAACCACACCAACAACCACACAAACAATCACACAAACAACCGCCCCAACAACCACACAGACCACACCAACAACCACACCAACAACCACACCAACATCCACACAAGCAACCACACCAACAACCACACAAATAACCACACAAACAACCACTCCAACTATCCCACCAACAACCACACCAACAACCACACAAGCAACCACACCAACAACCACACTAACAACCACATCGACATCCACGCCGACATCCACTCCAACAACCACAGCAACAAGCACACCAACAAACTCACCAACAAATGCACCAATATCCACACGAAATACCATACAATCAACCACACCAACAACCTCATCAACATCCATACCAACAACCACACTACCAACCACACCAACAACCACACCAACAAACTCACCAACATCCACACCAACAAGCACACAAATAACCACACAAACAACCTCACCAACAACCACACCAACAACCACATCAAATTCCACACAAGCAACCACACCGACAACCACACCAACATCCACACAGACAACCACAAAAACAACCACACCAACAATCTCACCAACAACCACACCGACAACCACACCAACATCCTCACCAACAATCTCACCAACAACCACACCGACTACCACACCAACATCCACACAAGCAACCACACCGACAACCACACAGACAACCACACAAACAACCACACAACCAACCACACCAACACCCACACAAGAAACCACACCAACAACCACACCAACACCCATACCAACAACCACACAAACATTCACACCAACATCCACACAAGCAACCGCACCAACAACCACACCAATACCAATACCAACAACCACACTATCAACCACACCAACAACCACACCAACAACCACACCAACAACCACACACACATCCACACCAACATACACACAAGCAACCACACCAACAACTACATCAACAACCACACCAACAACCTCATCAACAACCACACCAACAACAACAACACCAACAACCACACCAACAACCACAAACACATCCACGCCAACATCCACACAAGCAACCACACCAACAATCTCACCAACAACCACACCAACAACCACGCCAACAACCACACCAACAAACTCACCTTCATCCATACCAACAACCACACAAATAACCACACAAACAACCACTCCAACAATCTCACCAACAACCACACCAACATCCACACCAACAAACTCACCTTCATCCATACCAAGAACCACACAAATAACCACACAAACAACCACTCCAACAATCTCACCAACAACCACACCAACATCCACACCAACATCCACACAAGCAACCAAACAAACAACCACACCAACAACCACACCAACAATCACACCAACAACCACACCAACAACCATACCAACAACTGCACGGACCTCACCTACAACCACATCAACAACCACAACAACAACCACTTCAACAACCACACCAACAGCCACACCAACACACTCACCAATAAGCTCACCAACACCCACACCAACCACCACACAAACAACCACATCAACAACCTCACCAACACCCACACAAGCATCCACACAAAAAACCACACCAACAATCACACCAACAACCACACACACATCCACACCAACATCCACACAAGCAACCACACCAACAACCACACCAACACCCATGCCAACATCCACACCAACAATTACACCAAAAACCACAGCAACAATCACACCATCAAACTCACCAACAAATGCACCAATATCCACACCAAATACCATACAATCAACCACACCAACAACCACACCAACAACCACACCAACAACCACACACACATCCACACCAACATACACACAAGCAACCACACCAACAACCACACCAACAACCACACCAACATCCACACCAACAAACTCACCAACAAACTCACCTTCATTCACACCAACAACCACACAAACAACCACTCCAACAATCTCACCTACAACCATACCAACAACCACACAAGCAACCACACCAACAAACACAATAACAACCACACCGACATCCACGCCAACATCTACACCAACAACCACACCAAATAACATACAAACAACCACACCAAAAACCACACTAACAACCATACCAACAACCACACCATCAACCACACAAACAACCAAACCAACAACCACACCAACAACCACACAAACAACCATACAAACAACCACACAAACAAATACAACAACAACCACACCAACCACCACACCAACAACCACACCAACAGCCACACCAACAAACTCACCAATAAGCTCACCAACACCCACACCAACCACCACACAAACAACCACATCATCAACCTCACCAACAACCACACTAACAACGACACACACATCCACACCAACATCCACACAAGCAACCACACCAACAACCACACCAACAGCCACACCAACAACCACACTAACAACCACACCAACACCCATGCCAACATCCACACCAACAATTACACCAACAACCACAGCAACAATCACACCAACAAACTCACCAACAAACGCACCAATATTCACACCAAATACCATACAATCAACCACACCAACAACCTCATCAACATCCATACCAACAACCTCATCAACAACCACACTAACAACAACACCAACAACCACACACACATCCACGCCAACATCCACACAAGCAACCACACCAACAATCTCACCAACAACCACACCAACAACCACATCAACATCCACACAAGCAACCACACCAACAACCACACCAACAACCACACCAACAAACTCACCTTCATCCACACCAACAACCACACAAATAACCACACAAACAACCACTCCAACAATCTCACCAACAACCACACCAACATCCACACCAACATCCACACAAGCAACCACACAAACAACCACACCAACAACCACACCAACAACCATACCAACAACTGCACGGACCTCACCTACAACCACTTCAACAACCACACCAACAACCACACCAACAAACTCAACAATAAGCTCATCCACACAAACAACCACACCAACAACCACACCAACAACCACATACACATCCACACCAACATCCACACAAGCAACCACACCAACAACCACATCAACAACCACACACACATCCACACCAACATACACACAAGCAACCACACCAACAACCACACTAACAACCACATCGACATCCACGCCGACATCCACTCCAACAACCACAGCAACAAGCACACCAACAAACTCACCAACAAATGCACCAATATCCACACGAAATACCATACAATCAACCACACCAACAACCTCATCAACATCCATACCAACAACCACACTATCAACCACACCAACAATCACACCAACAACCACACCAACAACCACACCAACAACAACACCAACAAACTCACCAACATCCACACCAACAACCACACAAATAACCACACAAACAACCTCACCAACAACCACACCAACAACCACATCAACTTCCACACAAGCAACCACACCGACAACCACACCAACATCCACACAAGCAACCACACCAACAACCACACAGACAACCACACAAACAACCACACCAACAATCTCACCAACAACCACACCGACAACCACACCAACATCCTCACCAACAATCTCACCAACAACCACACCGACTACCACACCAACATCCACAGAAGCAACCACACCGACAACCACACAGACAACCACACAAACAACCACACAATCAACCACACCAACACCCACACAAGAAACCACACCAACAACCACACCAACACCCATACCAACAACCACACAAACATTCACACCAACATCCACACAAGCAACCGCACCAACAACCACACCATCAACCACACCAACAACTACACCGACATCCATACAAGCAACCACACCAACAACCACACCAACAACCACACAAACAATCACACAAACAACCGCCCCAACAACCACACAGACCACACCAACAACCACACCAACAACCACACCAACATCCACACAAGCAACCACACCAACAACCACACCAACAACCACACCAACAAACTCACCTTCATCCACACCAACAACCACACAAATCACCACACAAACAACCACTCCAACAATCTCACCAACAACCACACCAACACCCACACAAGCAACCACACCAACAACCACACCAACAACCATACCAACAAACACACCATCAACCACACCAACAACCACACAAGCAACCACAATAACAACCACACTAACAACCACATCGACATCCACGCCGACATCCACTCCAACAACCACAGCAACAAGCACACCAACAAACTCACCAACAAATGCACCAATATCCACACGAAATACCATACAATCAACCACACCAACAACCTCATCAACATCCATACCAACAACCACACTATCAACCACACCAACAATCACACCAACAACCACACCAACAACCACACCAACAACCACACCAACAAACTCACCAACATCCACACCAACAACCACACAAATAACCACACAAACAACCTCACCAACAACCACACCAACAACCACATCAACTTCCACACAAGCATCCACACCGACAACCACACCAACATCCTCACCAACAATCTCACCAACAACCACACCGACTACCACACCAACATCCACACAAGCAACCACACCGACAACCACACAGACAACCACACAAACAACCACACAACCAACCACACCAACACCCACACAAGAAACCACACCAACACCCATACCAACAACCACACAAACATTCACACCAACATCCACACAAGCAACCGCACCAACAACCACACCAATACCAATACCAACAACCACACTATCAACCACACCAACAACCACACCAACAACCACACCAACAACCACACACACATCCACACCAACATACACACAAGCAACCACACCAACAACTACATCAACAACCACACCAACAACCTCATCAACAACCACACCAACAACAACACCAACAACCACACCAACAACCACAAACACATCCACGCCAACATCCACACAAGCAACCACACCAACAATCTCACCAACAACCACACCAACAACCACGCCAACAACCACACCAACAAACTCACCTTCATCCATACCAACAACCACACAAATAACCACACAAACAACCACTCCAACAATCTCACCAACAACCACACCAACATCCACACCAACAAACTCACCTTCATCCATACCAAGAACCACACAAATAACCACACAAACAACCACTCCAACAATCTCACCAACAACCACACCAACATCCACACCAACATCCACACAAGCAACCAAACAAACAACCACACCAACAACCACACCAACAATCACACCAACAACCACACCAACAACCATACCAACAACTGCACGGACCTCACCTACAACCACACCAACAACCACAACAACAACCACTTCAACAACCACGCCAACAGCCACACCAACAAACTCACCAATAAGCTCACCAACACCCACACCAACCACCACACAAACAACCACATCAACAACCTCACCAACACCCACACAAGCATCCACACAAAAAACCACACCAACAATCACACCAACAACCACACACACATCCACACCAACATCCACACAAGCAACCACACCAACAACCACACCAACACCCATGCCAACATCCACACCAACAATTACACCAAAAACCACAGCAACAATCACACCATCAAACTCACCAACAAATGCACCAATATCCACACCAAATACCATACAATCAACCACACCAACAACCACACCAACAACCACACCAACAACCACACACACATCCACACCAACATACACACAAGCAACCACACCAACAACCACACCAACAACCACACCAACATCCACACAAGCAACCACACCAACAACCACACCAACAACCACACCAACAACCACACCAACAAACTCACCAACAAACTCACCTTCATTCACACCAACAACCACACAAACAACCACTCCAACAATCTCACCTACAACCATACCAACAACCACACAAGCAACCACACCAACAAACACAATACCAACCACACCGACATCCACGCCAACATCTACACCAACAACCACACCAAATAACATACAAACAACCACACCAAAAACCACACTAACAACCATACCAACAACCACACCATCAACCACACAAACAACCAAACCAACAACCACACCAACAACCACACAAACAACCATACAAACAACCACACAAACAAATACACCAACAACCACACCAACCACCACACCAACAACCACACCAACAGCCACACCAACAAACTCACCAATAAGCTCACCAACACCCACACCAACCACCACACAAACAACCACATCATCAACCTCACCAACAACCACACTAACAACGACACGCACATCCACACCAACATCCACACAAGCAACCACACCAACAACCACACCAACAGCCACACCAACAACCACACCAACAACCACACCAACACCCATGCCAACATCCACACCAACAATTACACCAACAACCACAGCAACAATCACACCAACAAACTCACCAACAAACGCACCAATATTCACACCAAATACCATACAATCAACCACACCAACAACCTCATCAACATCCATACCAACAACCTCATCAACAACCACACTAACAACAACACCAACAACCACACACACATCCACGCCAACATCCACACAAGCAACCACACCAACAATCTCACCAACAACCACACCAACAACCACATCAACATCCACACAAGCAACCACACCAACAACCACACCAACAACCACACCAACAAACTCACCTTCATCCACACCAACAACCACACAAATCACCACACAAACAACCACTCCAACAATCTCACCAACAACCACACCAACATCCACACCAACATCCACACAAGCAACCACACAAACAACCACACCAACAACCACACCAACAACCATACCAACAACTGCACGGACCTCACCTACAACCACTTCAACAACCACACCAACAACCACACCAACAAACTCAACAATAAGCTCATCCACACAAACAACCACACCAACAACCACACCAACAACCACATACACATCCACACCAACATCCACACAAGCAACCACACCAACAACCACATCAACAACCACACACACATCCACACCAACATACACACAAGCAACCACACCAACAACCACACCAACAACCACACCAACAACCACACACACATTCACACCATCAACCACACCAACAACCACACAAATAACCACACAAACAACCACTCCAACTATCCCACCAACAACCACACCAACAACCACACAAGCAACCACACCAACAACCACACTAACAACCACATCGACATCCACGCCGACATCCACTCCAACAACCACAGCAACAAGCACACCAACAAACTCACCAACAAATGCACCAATATCCACACGAAATACCATACAATCAACCACACCAACAACCTCATCAACATCCATACCAACAACCACACTATCAACCACACCAACAATCACACCAACGACCACACCAACAACCACACCAACAACCACACCAACAAACTCACCAACATCCACACCAACAACCACACAAATAACCACACAAACAACCTCACCAACAACCACACCAACAACCACATCAACTTCCACACAAGCAACCACACCGACAACCACACCAACATCTACACAAGCAACCACACCAACAACCACACAGACAACCACACAAACAACCACACCAACAATCTCACCAACAACCACACCGACAACCACACCAACATCCTCACCAACAATCTCACCAACAACCACACCGACTACCACACCAACATCCACAGAAGCAACCACACCGACAACCACACAGACAACCACACAAACAACCACACAATCAACCACACCAACACCCACACAAGAAACCACACCAACAACCACACCAACACCCATACCAACAACCACACCAACATTCACACCAACATCCACACAAGCAACCGCACCAACAACCACACCATCAACCACACCAACAACTACACCGACATCCATACAAGCAACCACACCAACAACCACACCAACAACCACACAAACAATCACACAAACAACCGCCCCAACAACCACACAGACCACACCAACAACCACACCAACAACCACACCAACATCCACACAAGCAACCACACCAACAACCACACCAACAACCACACCAACAAACTCACCTTCATCCACACCAACAACCACACAAATCACCACACAAACAACCACTCCAACAATATCACCATCAACCACACCAACACCCACACAAGCAACCACACCAACAACCACACCAACAACCATACCAACAAACACACCATCAACCACACCAACAACCACACAAGCAACCACACCAACAACCACACTAACAACCACATCGACATCCACGCCGACATCCACTCCAACAACCACAGCAACAAGCACACCAACAAACTCACCAACAAATGCACCAATATCCACACGAAATACCATACAATCAACCACACCAACAACCTCATCAACATCCATACCAACAACCACACTATCAACCACACCAACAATCACACCAACAACCACACCAACAACCACACCAACAACCACACCAACAAACTCACCAACATCCACACCAACAACCACACAAATAACCACACAAACAACCTCACCAACAACCACACCAACAACCACATCAACTTCCACACAAGCATCCACACCGACAACCACACCAACATCCTCACCAACAATCTCACCAACAACCACACCGACTACCACACGAACATCCACACAAGCAACCACACCGACAACCACACAGACAACCACACAAACAACCACACAACCAACCACACCAACACCCACACAAGAAACCACACCAACACCCATACCAACAACCACACAAACATTCACACCAACATCCACACAAGCAACCGCACCAACAACCACACCAATACCAATACCAACAACCACACTATCAACCACACCAACAACCACACCAACAACCACACCAACAACCACACACACATCCACACCAACATACACACAAGCAACCACACCAACAACTACATCAACAACCACACCAACAACCTCATCAACAACCACACCAACAACAACACCAACAACCACACCAACAACCACAAACTCATTCACGCCAACATCCACACAAGCAACCACACCAACAATCTCACCAACAACCACACCAACAACCACTCCAACAACCACACCAACAAACTCACCTTCATCCATACCAACAACCACACAAATAACCACACAAACAACCACTCCAACAATCTCACCAACAACCACACCAACATCCACACCAACAAACTCACCTTCATCCATACCAAGAACCACACAAATAACCACACAAACAACCACTCCAACAATCTCACCAACAACCACACCAACATCCACACCAACATCCACACAAGCAACCACACAAACAACCACACCAACAACCACACCAACAATCACACCAACAACCACACCAACAACCATACCAACATCCACACAAGCATCCGCACCAACAACCACATCAACAACCACTTCAACAACCACACCAACAGCCACACCAACAAACTCACCAATAAGCTCACCAACACCCACACCAACCACCACACAAACAACCACATCAACAACCTCACCAACACCCACACAAGCATCCACACAAAAAACCACACCAACAATCACACCAACAACCACACACACATCCACACCAACATCCACACAAGCAACCACACCAACAACCACACCAACACCCATGCCAACATCCACACCAACAATTACACCAAAAACCACAGCAACAATCACACCATCAAACTCACCAACAAATGCACCAATATCCACACCAAATACCATACAATCAACCACACCAACAACCACACCAACAACCACACCAACAACCACACACACATCCACACCAACATACACACAAGCAACCACACCAACAACCACACCAACAACCACACCAACATCCACACAAGCAACCACACCAACAACCACACCAACAACCACACCAACAACCACACCAACAAACTCACCAACAAACTCACCTTCATTCACACCAACAACCACACAAACAACCACTCCAACAATCTCACCTACAACCATACCAACAACCACACAAGCAACCACACCAACAAACACAATAACAACCACACCGACATCCACGCCAACATCTACACCAACAACCACACCAAATAACATACAAACAACCACACCAAAAACCACACCAACAACCATACCAACAACCACACCATCAACCACACAAACAACCAAACCAACAACCACACCAACAACCACACAAACAACCATACAAACAACCACACAAACAAATACACCAACAACCACACCAACCACCACACCAACAACCACACCAACAACCACACCAACAGCCACACCAACAAACTCACCAATAAGCTCACCAACACCCACACCAACCACCACACAAACAACCACATCATCAACCTCACCAACACCCACACCAACAACCACACCAACAACCACACCAACATCCACACAAGCATCCGCACCAACAACCACACCAACAACCACACTAACAACGACACACACATCCACACCAACATCCACACAAGCAACCACACCAACAACCACACCAACAGCCACACCAACAACCACACTAACAACCACACCAACACCCATGCCAACATCCACACCAACAATTACACCAACAACCACAGCAACAATCACACCAACAAATTCACCAACAAATGCACCAATATCCACACCAAATACCATACAATCAACCACACCAACAACCACACCAACAACCACACCAACAACCACACACACATCCACACCAACATACACACAAGCAACCACACCAACAACCACACCAACAACCACACCAACATCCACACAAGCAACCACACCAACAACCACACCAACAACCACACCAACAACCACACCAACAAACTCACCAACAAACTCACCTTCATTCACACCAACAACCACACAAACAACCACTCCAACAATCTCACCTACAACCATACCAACAACCACACAAGCAACCACACCAACAAACACAATAACAACCACACCGACATCCACGCCAACATCTACACCAACAACCACACCAAATAACATACAAACAACCACACCAAAAACCACACCAACAACCATACCAACAACCACACCATCAACCACACAAACAACCAAACCAACAACCACACCAACAACCACACAAACAACCATACAAACAACCACACAAACAAATACACCAACAACCACACCAACCACCACACCAACAACCACACCAACAGCCACACCAACAAACTCACCAATAAGCTCACCAACACCCACACCAACCACCACACAAACAACCACATCATCAACCTCACCAACACCCACACCAACAACCACACCAACAACCACACCAACATCCACACAAGCATCCGCACCAACAACCACACCAACAACCACACTAACAACGACACACACATCCACACCAACATCCACACAAGCAACCACACCAACAACCACACCAACAGCCACACCAACAACCACACTAACAACCACACCAACACCCATGCCAACATCCACACCAACAATTACACCAACAACCACAGCAACAATCACACCAACAAACTCACCAACAAACGCACCAATATTCACACCAAATACCATACAATCAACCACACCAACAACCTCATCAACATCCATACCAACAACCTCATCAACAACCACACTAACAACACCAACAACCACACACACATCCACGCCAACATCCACACAAGCAACCACACCAACAATCTCACCAACAACCACACCAACAACCACATCAACATCCACACAAGCAACCACACCAACAACCACACCAACATCCACACCAACAAACTCACCTTCATCCACACCAACAACCACACAAATAACCACACAAACAACCACTCCAACAATCTCACCAACAACCACACCAACATCCACACCAACATCCACACAAGCAACCACACAAACAACCACACCAACAACCACACCAACAACCATACCAACAACTGCACGGACCTCACCTACAACCACTTCAACAACCACACCAACAACCACACCAACAAACTCAACAATAAGCTCATCCACACAAACAACCACACCAACAACCACACCAACAACCACACACACATCCACACCAACATACACACAAGCAACCACACCAACATCCACGCCGACATCCACTCCAACAACCACAGCAACAAGCACACCAACAAACTCACCAACAAATGCACCAATATCCACACGAAATACCATACAATCAACCACACCAACAACCTCATCAACATCCATACCAACAACCACACTATCAACCACACCATCAATCACACCAACAACCACACCAACAACCACACCAACAACCACACCAACAAACTCACCAACATCCACACCAACAACCACACAAATAACCACACAAACAACCTCACCAACAACCACACCAACAACCACATCAACTTCCACACAAGCAACCACACCGACAACCACACCAACATCCACACAAGCAACCACACCAACAACCACACAGACAACCATACAAACAACCACACCAACAATCTCACCAACAACCACACCGACAACCACACCAACATCCTCACCAACAATCTCACCAACAACCACACCGACTACCACACCAACATCCACAGAAGCAACCACACCGACAACCACACAGACAACCACACAAACAACCACACAATCAACCACACCAACACCCACACAAGAAACCACACCAACAACCACACCAACACCCATACCAACAACCACACAAACATTCACACCAACATCCACACAAGCAACCGCACCAACAACCACACCAACACCAATACCAACATCCACACAAGCAACCACACCAACAACCACACCAACAATCTCACCAACAACCACACCAACAACCACACCAACAACCACACACACATCCACACCAACATCCACACAAGCAACCACACCAACAATCTCACCAGCAAACACACCAACAACCACACCAACATCCACACAAGCAACCACACCAACAGCCACACCAACAACCACACCAACAAACTCACCTTCATCCACACCAACAACCACGCAAATCACCATACAAACAACCACTCCAACAATCTCACCAACAACCACACCAACAACCACACAAGCAACCACACCAACAACCACACTAACAATCACACTGACATCCACACCAACATCTACACCAACACCCACACAAAATACCATACAAACTACCACACCAAAAACAACACCAACAACCATACCAACAACCACACCATCAACCACACCAACAACTACACCGACATCCATACAAGCAACCACACCAACAACCACACCAACAACCACACAAACAATCACACAAACAACCGCCCCAACAACCACACAGACCACACCAACAACCACACCAACAACCACACCAACATCCACACAAGCAACCACACCAACAACCACACCAACAACCACACCAACAAACTCACCTTCATCCACACCAACAACCATTCAAATCACCACACAAACAACCACTCCAACAATCTCACCAACAACCACACCAACACCCACACAAGCAACCACACCAACAACCACACCAACAACCATACCAACAACCACACCATCAACCACACCAACAACTACACCGACATCCATACAAGCAACCACACCAACAACCACACCAACAACCACACAAACAATCACACAAACAACCGCCCCAACAACCACACAGACCACACCAACAACCACACCAACAACCACACCAACATCCACACAAGCAACCACACCAACATCCATACCAACAACCACACTATCAACCACACCAACAATCACACCAACAACCACACCAACAACCACACCAACAACCACACCAACAAACTCACCAACATCCACACCAACAACCACACAAATAACCACACAAACAACCTCACCAACAACCACACCAACAACCACATCAACTTCCACACAAGCAACCACACCGACACCCACACCAACATCCTCACCAACAATCTCACCAACAACCACACCGACTAACACACCAACATCCACACAAGCAACCACACCGACAACCACACAGACAACCACACAAACAACCACACAACCAACCACACCAACACCCACACAAGAAACCACACCAACAACCACACCAACACCCATACCAACAACCACACAAACATTCACACCAACATCCACACAAGCAACCGCACCAACAACCACACCAATACCAATACCAACAACCACACTATCAACCACACCAACAACCACACCAACAACCACACCAACAACCACACACACATCCACACCAACATACACACAAGCAAGCACACCAACAACTACATCAACAACCACACCAACAACCTCATCAACAACCACACCAACAACAACACCAACAACCACACCAACAACCACAAACACATTCACGCCAACATCCACACAAGCAACCACACCAACAATCTCACCAACAACCACACCAACAACCACGCCAACAACCACACCAACAAACTCACCTTCATCCATACCAACAACCACACAAATAACCACACAAACAACCACTCCAACAATCTCACCAACAACCACACCAACATCCACACCAACAAACTCACCTTCATCCATACCAAGAACCACACAAATAACCACACAAACAACCACTCCAACAATCTCACCAACAACCACACCAACATCCACACCAACATCCACACAAGCAACCACACAAACAACCACACCAACAACCACACCAACAATCACACCAACAACCACACGAACAACCATACCAACAACTGCACGGACCTCACCTACAACCACACCAACAACCACAACAACAACCACTTCAACAACCACACCAACAGCCACACCAACAAACTCACCAATAAGCTCACCAACACCCACACCAACCACCACACAAACAACCACATCAACAACCTCACCAACACCCACACAAGCATCCACACAAAAAACCACACCAACAATCACACCAACAACCACACACACATCCACACCAACATCCACACAAGCAACCACACCAACAACCACACCAACACCCATGCCAACATCCACACCAACAATTACACCAAAAACCACAGCAACAATCACACCATCAAACTCACCAACAAATGCACCAATATCCACACCAAATACCATACAATCAACCACACCAACAACCACACCAACAACCACACCAACAACCACACACACATCCACACCAACATACACACAAGCAACCACACCAACAACCACACCAACAACCACACCAACATCCACACAAGCAACCACACCAACAACCACACCAACAACCACACCAACAACCACACCAACAAACTCACCAACAAACTCACCTTCATTCACACCAACAACCACACAAACAACCACTCCAACAATCTCACCTACAACCATACCAACAACCACACAAGCAACCACACCAACAAACACAATAACAACCACACCGACATCCACGCCAACATCTACACCAACAACCACACCAAATAACATACAAACAACCACACCAAAAACCACACCAACAACCATACCAACAACCACACCATCAACCACACAAACAACCAAACCAACAACCACACCAACAACCACACAAACAACCATACAAACAACCACACAAACAAATACACCAACAACCACACCAACCACCACACCAACAACCACACCAACAGCCACACCAACAAACTCACCAATAAGCTCACCAACACCCACACCAACCACCACACAAACAACCACATCATCAACCTCACCAACACCCACACCAACAACCACACCAACAACCACACCAACATCCACACAAGCATCCGCACCAACAACCACACCAACAACCACACTAACAACGACACACACATCCACACCAACATCCACACAAGCAACCACACCAACAACCACACCAACAGCCACACCAACAACCACACTAACAACCACACCAACACCCATGCCAACATCCACACCAACAATTATACCAACAACCACAGCAACAATCACACCAACAAACTCACCAACAAACGCACCAATATTCACACCAAATACCATACAATCAACCACACCAACAACCTCATCAACATCCATACCAACAACCTCATCAACAACCACACTAACAACACCAACAACCACACACACATCCACGCCAACATCCACACAAGCAACCACACCAACAATCTCACCAACAACCACACCAACAACCACATCAACATCCACACAAGCAACCACACCAACAACCACACCAACATCCACACCAACAAACTCACCTTCATCCACACCAACAACCACACAAATAACCACACAAACAACCACTCCAACAATCTCACCAACAACCACACCAACATCCACACCAACATCCACACAAGCAACCACACAAACAACCACACCAACAACCATACCAACAACTGCACGGACCTCACCTACAACCACTTCAACAACCACACCAACAACCACACCAACAAACTCAACAATAAGCTCATCCACACAAACAACCACACCAACAACCACACCAACAACCACACACACATCCACACCAACATCCACACAAGCAACCACACCAACAACCACATCAACAACCACACACACATCCACACCAACATACACACAAGCAACCACACCAACATCCACGCCGACATCCACTCCAACAACCACAGCAACAAGCACACCAACAAACTCACCAACAAATGCACCAATATCCACACGAAATACCATACAATCAACCACACCAACAACCTCATCAACATCCATACCAACAACCACACTATCAACCACACCAACAATCACACCAACAACCACACCAACAACCACACCAACAACCACACCAACAAACTCACCAACATCCACACCAACAACCACACAAATAACCACACAAACAACCTCACCAACAACCACACCAACAACCACATCAACTTCCACACAAGCAACCACACCGACAACCACACCAACATCCACACAAGCAACCACACCAACAACCACACCGAGAACCACACCAACATCCTCACCAACAATCTCACCAACAACCACACCGACTACCACACCAACATCCACAGAAGCAACCACACCGACAACCACAAAGACAACCACACAAACAACCACACAATCAACCACACCAACACCCACACAAGAAACCACACCAACAACCACACCAACACCCATACCAACAACCACACAAACATTCACACCAACATCCACACAAGCAACCGCACCAAAAACCACACCAACACCAATACCAACATCCACACAAGCAACCACACCAACAACCACACCAACAATCTCACCAACAACCACACCAACAACCACACCAACAACCACACACACATCCACACCAACATCCACACAAGCAACCACACCAACAATCTCACCAGCAACCACACCAACAACCACACCAACATCCACACAAGCAACCACACCAACAGCCACACCAACAACCACACCAACAAACTCACCTTCATCCACACCAACAACCACGCAAATCACCATACAAACAACCACTCCAACAATCTCACCAACAACCACACCAACAACCACACAAGCAACCACACCAACAACCACACTAACAACCACACTGACATCCACACCAACATCTACACCAACACCCACACAAAATACCATACAAACTACCACACCAAAAACAACACCAACAACCATACCAACAACCACACCATCAACCACACCAACAACTACACCGACATCCATACAAGCAACCACACCAACAACCACACCAACAACCACACAAACAATCACACAAACAACCGCCCCAACAACCACACAGACCACACCAACAACCACACCAACAACCACACCAACATCCACACAAGCAACCACACCAACAACCACACCAACAACCACACCAACAAACTCACCTTCATCCACACCAACAACCATACAAATCACCACACAAACAACCACTCCAACAATCTCACCAACAACTACACCAACACCCACACAAGCAACCACACCAACAACCACACCAACAACCATACCAACAAACACACCATCAACCACATCAACAACCACACAAATAACCACACAAACAACCACTCCAACTATCCCACCAACAACCACACCAACAACCACACAAGCAACCACACCAACAACCACACTAACAACCACATCAACATCCACGCCGACATCCACTCCAACAACCACAGCAACAAGCACACCAACAAACTCACCAACAAATGCACCAATATCCACACGAAATACCATACAATCAACCACACCAACAACCTCATCAACATCCATACCAACAACCACACTATCAACCACACCAACAATCACACCAACAACCACACCAACAACCACACCAACAACCACACCAACAAACTCCCCAACATCCACACCAACAACAACACAAATAACCACACAAACAACCTCACCAACAACCACACCAACAACCACATCAACTTCCACACAAGCAACCACACCGACAACCACACCAACATCCACACAAGCAACCACACCAACAACCACACAGACAACCACACAAACAACCACACCAACAATCTCACCAACAACCACACCGACAACCACACCAACATCCTCACCAACAATCACACCAACAACCACACCGACTACCACACCAACATCCACACAAGCAACCACACCGACAACCACACAGACAACCACACAAACAACCACACAATCATCCACACCAACACCCACACAAGAAACCACACCAACAACCACACCAACACCCATACCAACAACCACACAAACATTCACACCAACATCCACACAAGCAACCGCACCAACAACCACACCAACACCAATACCAACATCCACACAAGCAACCACACCAAAAACCACACACACATCCACACCAACATCCACACAAGCAACCACACCAACAATCTCACCAGCAACCACACCAACAACCACACCAACATCCACACAAGCAACCACACCAACAGCCACACCAACAACCACACCAACAAACTCACCTTCATCCACACCAACAACCACACAAATCACCACACAAACAACCACTCCAACAATCTCACCAACAACCACACCAACAACCACACAAGCAACCACACCAACAACCACACTAACAACCACACTGACATCCACACCAACATCTACACCAACACCCACACAAAATACCATACAAACTACCACACCAAATACAACACCAACAACCATACCAACAACCACACCATCAACCACACCAACAACTCCACCGACATCCATACAAGCAACCACACCAACAACCACACCAACAACCACACAAACAATCACACAAACAACCGCCCCAACAACCACACAGACCACACCAACAACCACACCAACAACCACACCAACATCCACACAAGCAACCACACCAACAACCACACCAACAACCACACCAACAAACTCACCTTCATCCACACCAACAACCACACAAATCACCACACAAACAACCACTCCAACAATCTCACCAACAACCACACCAACCCCCACACAAGCAACCACACCAACAACCACACCAACAACCATACCAACAAACACACCATCAACCACACCAACAACCACACAAATAACCACACAAACAACCACTCCAACTATCCCACCAACAACCACACCAACAACCACACAAGCAACCACACCAACAACCACACTAACAACCACATCGACATCCACGCCGACATCCACTCCAACAACCACAGCAACAAGCACACCAACAAACTCACCAACAAATGCACCAATATCCACACGAAATACCATACAATCAACCACACCAACAACCTCATCAACATCCATACCAACAACCACACTATCAACCACACCAACAATCACACCAACAACCACACCAACAACCACACCAACAACCACACCAACAAACTCCCCAACATCCACACCAACAACAACACAAATAACCACACAAACAACCTCACCAACAACCACACCAACAACCACATCAACTTCCACACAAGCAACCACACCGACAACCACACCAACATCCACACAAGCAACCACACCAACAACCACACAGACAACCACACAAACAACCACACCAACAATCTCACCAACAACCACACCGACAACCACACCAACATCCTCACCAACAATCACACCAACAACCACACCGACTACCACACCAACATCCACACAAGCAACCACACCGACAACCACACAGACAACCACACAAACAACCACACAATCATCCACACCAACACCCACACAAGAAACCACACCAACAACCACACCAACACCCATACCAACAACCACACAAACATTCACACCAACATCCACACAAGCAACCGCACCAACAACCACACCAACACCAATACCAACATCCACACAAGCAACCACACCAAAAACCACACACACATCCACACCAACATCCACACAAGCAACCACACCAACAATCTCACCAGCAACCACACCAACAACCACACCAACATCCACACAAGCAACCACACCAACAGCCACACCAACAACCACACCAACAAACTCACCTTCATCCACACCAACAACCACACAAATCACCACACAAACAACCACTCCAACAATCTCACCAACAACCACACCAACAACCACACAAGCAACCATACCAACAACCACACTAACAACCACACTGACATCCACACCAACATCTACACCAACACCCACACAAAATACCATACAAACTACCACACCAAAAACAACACCAACAACCATACCAACAACCACACCATCAACCACACCAACAACTACACCGACATCCATACAAGCAACCACACCAACAACCACACCAACAACCACACAAACAATCACACAAACAACCGCCCCAACAACCACACAGACCACACCAACAACCACACCAACAACCACACCAACATCCACACAAGCAACCACACCAACAACCACACCAACAACCACACCAACAAACTCACCTTCATCCACACCAACAACCACACAAATCACCACACAAACAACCACTCCAACAATCTCACCAACAACCACACCAACACCCACACAAGCAACCACACCAACAACCACACCAACAACCATACCAACAAACACACCATCAACCACACCAACAACCACACAAATAACCACACAAACAACCACTCCAACTATCCCACCAACAACCACACCAACAACCACACAAGCAACCACACCAACAACCACACAAGCAACCACACCAACAACCACACTAACAACCACATCGACATCCACGCCGACATCCACTCCAACAACCACAGCAACAAGCACACCAACAAACTCACCAACAAATGCACCAATATCCACAGGAAATACCATACAATCAACCACACCAACAACCTCATCAACATCCATACCAACAACCACACTATCAACCACACCAACAACCACACCAACAAACTCACCAACATCCACACCAACAAGCACACAAATAACCACACAAACAACCTCACCAACAACCACACCAACAACCACATCAACTTCCACACAAGCAACCACACCGACAACCACACCAACATCCACACAAGTAACCACACCAACAATCACACAGACAACCACAAAAACAACCACACCAACAATCTCACCAACAACCACACCGACAACCACACCAACATCCTCACCAACAATCTCACCAACAACCACACCGACTACCACACCAACATCCACACAAGCAACCACACCGACAACCACACAGACAACCACACAAACAACCACACAACCAACCACACCAACACCCACACAAGAAACCACACCAACAACCACACCAACACCCATACCAACAACCACACAAACATTCACACCAACATCCACACAAGCAACCGCACCAACAACCACACCAATACCAATACCAACAACCACACTATCAACCACACCAACAACCACACCAACAACCACACCAACAACCACACACACATCCACACCAACATACACACAAGCAACCACACCAACAACTACATCAACAACCACACCAACAACCTCATCAACAACCACACCAACAACAACACCAACAACCACACCAACAACCACAAACACATCCACGCCAACATCCACACAAGCAACCACACCAACAATCTCACCAACAACCACACCAACAACCACGCCAACAACCACACCAACAAACTCACCTTCATCCATACCAACAACCACACAAATAACCACACAAACAACCACTCCAACAATCTCACCAACAACCACACCGACAACCACACCAACATCCTCACCAACAATCTCACCAACAACCACACCGACTACCACACCAACATCCACACAAGCAACCACACCGACAACCACACAGACAACCACACAAACAACCACACAACCAACCACACCAACACCCACACAAGAAACCACACCAACAACCACACCAACACCCATACCAACAACCACACAAACATTCACACCAACATCCACACAAGCAACCACACCAACAACCACACCAACAACCACACCAACAACCACACACACATCCACACCAACATACACACAAGCAACCACACAAACAACTACATCAACAACCACACCAACAACCTCATCAACAACCACACCAACAACAACACCAACAACCACACCAACAACCACAAACACATCCACGCCAACATCCACACAAGCAACCACACCAACAATCTCACCAACAACCACACCAACAACCACGCCAACAACCACACCAACAAACTCACCTTCATCCATACCAACAACCACACAAATAACCACACAAACAACCACTCCAACAATCTCACCAACCACCACACCAACATCCACACCAACAAACTCACCTTCATCCATACCAAGAACCAAACAAATAACCACACAAACAACCACTCCAACAATCTCACCAACAACCACACCAACATCCACACCAACATCCACACAAGCAACCAAACAAACAACCACACCAACAACCACACCAACAATCACACCAACAACCACACCAACAACCATACCAACAACTGCACGGACCTCACCTACAACCACACCAACAAACACAACAACAACCACTTCAACAACCACACCAACAGCCACACCAACAAACTCACCAATAAGCTCACCAACACCCACACCAACCACCACACAAACAACCACATCAACAACCTCACCAACACCCACACAAGCATCCACACAAAAAACCACACCAACAATCACACCAACAACCACACACACATCCACACCAACATCCACACAAGCAACCACACCAACAACCACACCAACACCCATGCCAACATCCACACCAACAATTACACCAAAAACCACAGCAACAATCACACCATCAAACTCATCAACAAATGCACCAATATCCACACCAAATACCATACAATCAACCACACCAACAACCACACCAACAACCACACCAACAACCACACACACATCCACACCAACATACACACAAGCAACCACACCAACAACCACACCAACAACCACACCAACATCCACACAAGCAACCACACCAACAACCACACCAACAACCACACCAACAACCACACCAACAAACTCACCAACAAACTCACCTTCATTCACACCAACAACCACACAAACAACCACTCCAACAATCTCACCTACAACCATACCAACAACCACACAAGCAACCACACCAACAAACACAATAACAACCACACCGACATCCACGCCAACATCTACACCAACAACCACACCAAATAACATACAAACAACCACACCAAAAACCACACTAACAACCATACCAACAACCACACCATCAACCACACAAACAACCAAACCAACAACCACACCAACAACCACACAAACAACCATACAAACAACCACACAAACAAATACACCAACAACCACACCAACCACCACACCAACAACCACACCAACAGCCACACCAACAAACTCACCAATAAGCTCACCAACACCCACACCAACCACCACACAAACAACCACATCATCAACCTCACCAACAACCACACTAACAACGACACACACATCCACACCAACATCCACACAAGCAACCACACCAACAACCACACCAACAGCCACACCAACAACCACACTAACAACCACACCAACACCCATGCCAACATCCACACCAACAATTACACCAACAACCACAGCAACAATCACACCAACAAACTCACCAACAAACGCACCAATATTCACACCAAATACCATACAATCAACCACACCAACAACCTCATCAACATCCATACCAACAACCTCATCAACAACCACACTAACAACAACACCAACAACCACACACACATCCACGCCAACATCCACACAAGCAACCACACCAACAATCTCACCAACAACCACACCAACAACCACATCAACATCCACACAAGCAACCACACCAACAACCACACCAACAACCACACCAACAAACTCACCTTCATCCACACCAACAACCACACAAATAACCACACAAACAACCACTCCAACAATCTCACCAACAACCACACCAACATCCACACCAACATCCACACAAGCAACCACACAAACAACCACACCAACAACCACACCAACAACCATACCAACAACTGCACGGACCTCACCTACAACCACTTCAACAACCACACCAACAACCACACCAACAAACTTAACAATAAGCTCATCCACACAAACAACCACACCAACAACCACACCAACAACCACATACACATCCACACCAACATCCACACAAGCAACCACACCAACAACCACATCAACAACCACACACACATCCACACCAACATACACACAAGCAACCACACCAACAACCACACCAACAACCACACCAACAACCACACACACATTCACACCATCAACCACACCAACAACCACACAAATAACCACACAAACAACCACTCCAACTATCCCACCAACAACCACACCAACAACCACACAAGCAACCACACCAACAACCACACTAACAACCACATCGACATCCACGCCGACATCCACTCCAACAACCACAGCAACAAGCACACCAACAAACTCACCAACAAATGCACCAATATCCACACGAAATACCATACAATCAACCACACCAACAACCTCATCAACATCCATACCAACAACCACACTATCAACCACACCAACAATCACACCAACAACCACACCAACAACCACACCAACAACCACACCAACAAACTCACCAACATCCACACCAACAACCACACAAATAACCACACAAACAACCTCACCAACAACCACACCAACAACCACATCAACTTCCACACAAGCAACCACACCGACAACCACACCAACATCTACACAAGCAACCACACCAACAACCACACAGACAACCACACAAACAACCACACCAACAATCTCACCAACAACCACACCGACAACCACACCAACATCCTCACCAACAATCTCACCAACAACCACACCGACTACTACACCAACATCCACAGAAGCAACCACACCGACAACCACACAGACAACCACACAAACAACCACACAATCAACCACACCAACACCCACACAAGAAACCACACCAACAACCACACCAACACCCATACCAACAACCACACCAACATTCACACCAACATCCACACAAGCAACCGCACCAACAACCACACCATCAACCACACCAACAACTACACCGACATCCATACAAGCAACCACACCAACAACCACACCAACAACCACACAAACAATCACACAAACAACCGCCCCAACAACCACACAGACCACACCAACAACCACACCAACAACCACACCAACATCCACACAAGCAACCACACCAACAACCACACCAACAACCACACCAACAAACTCACCTTCATCCACACCAACAACCACACAAATCACCACACAAACAACCACTCCAACAATATCACCATCAACCACACCAACACCCACACAAGCAACCACACCAACAACCACACCAACAACCATACCAACAAACACACCATCAACCACACCAACAACCACACAAGCAACCACACCAACAACCACACTAACAACCACATCGACATCCACGCCGACATCCACTCCAACAACCACAGCAACAAGCACACCAACAAACTCACCAACAAATGCACCAATATCCACACGAAATACCATACAATCAACCACACCAACAACCTCATCAACATCCATACCAACAACCACACTATCAACCACACCAACAATCACACCAACAACCACACCAACAACCACACCAACAACCACACCAACAAACTCACCAACATCCACACCAACAACCACACAAATAACCACACAAACAACCTCACCAACAACCACACCAACAACCACATCAACTTCCACACAAGCATCCACACCGACAACCACACCAACATCCTCACCAACAATCTCACCAACAACCACACCGACTACCACACCAACATCCACACAAGCAACCACACCGACAACCACACAGACAACCACACAAACAACCACACAACCAACCACACCAACACCCACACAAGAAACCACACCAACACCCATACCAACAACCACACAAACATTCACACCAACATCCACACAAGCAACCGCACCAACAACCACACCAATACCAATACCAACAACCACACTATCAACCACACCAACAACCACACCAACAACCACACCAACAACCACACACACATCCACACCAACATACACACAAGCAACCACACCAACAACTACATCAACAACCACACCAACAACCTCATCAACAACCACACCAACAACAACACCAACAACCACACCAACAACCACAAACTCATTCACGCCAACATCCACACAAGCAACCACACCAACAATCTCACCAACAACCACACCAACAACCACTCCAACAACCACACCAACAAACTCACCTTCATCCATACCAACAACCACACAAATAACCACACAAACAACCACTCCAACAATCTCACCAACAACCACACCAACATCCACAGCAACAAACTCACCTTCATCCATACCAAGAACCACACAAATAACCACACAAACAACCACTCCAACAATCTCACCAACAACCACACCAACATCCACACCAACATCCACACAAGCAACCACACAAACAACCACACCAACAACCACACCAACAATCACACCAACAACCACACCAACAACGATACCAACATCCACACAAGCATCCGCACCAACAACCACATCAACAACCACTTCAACAACCACACCAACAGCCACACCAACAAACTCACCAATAAGCTCACCAACACCCACACCAACCACCACACAAACAACCACATCAACAACCTCACCAACACCCACACAAGCATCCACACAAAAAACCACACCAACAATCACACCAACAACCACACACACATCCACACCAACATCCACACAAGCAACCACACCAACAACCACACCAACACCCATGCCAACATCCACACCAACAATTACACCAAAAACCACAGCAACAATCACACCATCAAACTCACCAACAAATGCACCAATATCCACACCAAATACCATACAATCAACCACACCAACAACCACACCAACAACCACACCAACAACCACACACACATCCACACCAACATACACACAAGCAACCACACCAACAACCACACCAACAACCACACCAACATCCACACAAGCAACCACACCAACAACCACACCAACAACCACACCAACAACCACACCAACAAACTCACCAACAAACTCACCTTCATTCACACCAACAACCACACAAACAACCACTCCAACAATCTCACCTACAACCATACCAACAACCACACAAGCAACCACACCAACAAACACAATAACAACCACACCGACATCCACGCCAACATCTACACCAACAACCACACCAAATAACATACAAACAACCACACCAAAAACCACACCAACAACCATACCAACAACCACACCATCAACCACACAAACAACCAAACCAACAACCACACCAACAACCACACAAACAACCATACAAACAACCACACAAACAAATACACCAACAACCACACCAACCACCACACCAACAACCACACCAACAGCCACACCAACAAACTCACCAATAAGCTCACCAACACCCACACCAACCACCACACAAACAACCACATCATCAACCTCACCAACAACCACACCAACAACCACACCAACAACCACACCAACATCCACACAAGCATCCGCACCAACAACCACACCAACAACCACACTAACAACGACACACACATCCACACCAACATCCACACAAGCAACCACACCAACAACCACACCAACAGCCACACCAACAACCACACTAACAACCACACCAACACCCATGCCAACATCCACACCAACAATTACACCAACAACCACAGCAACAATCACACCAACAAATTCACCAACAAATGCACCAATATCCACACCAAATACCATACAATCAACCACACCAACAACCACACCAACAACCACACCAACAACCACACACACATCCACACCAACATACACACAAGCAACCACACCAACAACCACACCAACAACCACACCAACATCCACACAAGCAACCACACCAACAACCACACCAACAACCACACCAACAACCACACCAACAAACTCACCAACAAACTCACCTTCATTCACACCAACAACCACACAAACAACCACTCCAACAATCTCACCTACAACCATACCAACAACCACACAAGCAACCACACCAACAAACACAATAACAACCACACCGACATCCACGCCAACATCTACACCAACAACCACACCAAATAACATACAAACAACCACACCAAAAACCACACCAACAACCATACCAACAACCACACCATCAACCACACAAACAACCAAACCAACAACCACACCAACAACCACACAAACAACCATACAAACAACCACACAAACAAATACACCAACAACCACACCAACCACCACACCAACAACCACACCAACAGCCACACCAACAAACTCACCAATAAGCTCACCAACACCCACACCAACCACCACACAAACAACCACATCATCAACCTCACCAACACCCACACCAACAACCACACCAACAACCACACCAACATCCACACAAGCATCCGCACCAACAACCACACCAACAACCACACTAACAACGACACACACATCCACACCAACATCCACACAAGCAACCACACCAACAACCACACCAACAGCCACACCAACAACCACACTAACAACCACACCAACACCCATGCCAACATCCACACCAACAATTACACCAACAACCACAGCAACAATCACACCAACAAATTCACCAACAAATGCACCAATATCCACACCAAATACCATACAATCAACCACACCAACAACCACACCAACAACCACACCAACAACCACACACACATCCACACCAACATACACACAAGCAACCACACCAACAACCACACCAACAACCACACCAACATCCACACAAGCAACCACACCAACAACCACACCAACAACCACACCAACAACCACACCAACAAACTCACCAACAAACTCACCTTCATTCACACCAACAACCACACAAACAACCACTCCAACAATCTCACCTACAACCATACCAACAACCACACAAGCAACCACACCAACAAACACAATAACAACCACACCGACATCCACGCCAACATCTACACCAACAACCACACCAAATAACATACAAACAACCACACCAAAAACCACACCAACAACCATACCAACAACCACACCATCAACCACACAAACAACCAAACCAACAACCACACCAACAACCACACAAACAACCATACAAACAACCACACAAACAAATACACCAACAACCACACCAACCACCACACCAACAACCACACCAACAGCCACACCAACAAACTCACCAATAAGCTCACCAACACCCACACCAACCACCACACAAACAACCACATCATCAACCTCACCAACACCCACACCAACAACCACACCAACAACCACACCAACATCCACACAAGCATCCGCACCAACAACCACACCAACAACCACACTAACAACGACACACACATCCACACCAACATCCACACAAGCAACCACACCAACAACCACACCAACAGCCACACCAACAACCACACTAACAACCACACCAACACCCATGCCAACATCCACACCAACAATTACACCAACAACCACAGCAACAATCACACCAACAAACTCACCAACAAACGCACCAATATTCACACCAAATACCATACAATCAACCACACCAACAACCTCATCAACATCCATACCAACAACCTCATCAACAACCACACTAACAACACCAACAACCACACACACATCCACGCCAACATCCACACAAGCAACCACACCAACAATCTCACCAACAACCACACCAACAACCACATCAACATCCACACAAGCAACCACACCAACAACCACACCAACATCCACACCAACAAACTCACCTTCATCCACACCAACAACCACACAAATAACCACACAAACAACCACTCCAACAATCTCACCAACAACCACACCAACATCCACACCAACATCCACACAAGCAACCACACAAACAACCACACCAACAACCACACCAACAACCATACCAACAACTGCACGGACCTCACCTACAACCACTTCAACAACCACAACAACAACCACACCAACAAACTCAACAATAAGCTCATCCACACAAACAACCACACCAACAACCACACCAACAACCACACACACATCCACACCAACATCCACACAAGCAACCACACCAACAACAACATCAACAACCACACACACATCCACACCAACATACACACAAGCAACCACACCAACATCCACGCCGACATCCACTCCAACAACCACAGCAACAAGCACACCAACAAACTCACCAACAAATGCACCAATATCCACACGAAATACCATACAATCAACCACACCAACAACCTCATCAACATCCATACCAACAACCACACTATCAACCACACCATCAATCACACCAACAACCACACCAACAACCACACCAACAACCACACCAACAAACTCACCAACATCCACACCAACAACCACACAAATAACCACACAAACAACCTCACCAACAACCACACCAACAACCACATCAACTTCCACACAAGCAACCACACCGACAACCACACCAACATCCACACAAGCAACCACACCAACAACCACACCGACAACCACACCAACATCCTCACCAACAATCTCACCAACAACCACACCGACTACCACACCAACATCCACAGAAGCAACCACACCGACAACCACACAGACAACCACACAAACAACCACACAATCAACCACACCAACACCCACACAAGAAACCACACCAACAACCACACCAACACCCATACCAACAACCACACAAACATTCACACCAACATCCACACAAGCAACCGCACCAACAACCACACCAACACCAATACCAACATCCACACAAGCAACCACACCAACAACCACACCAACAATCTCACCAACAACCACACCAACAACCACACCAACAACCTCACCAACAACCACACACACATCCACACCAACATCCACACAAGCAACCACACCAACAATCTCACCAGCAAACACACCAACAACCACACCAACATCCACACAAGCAACCACACCAACAGCCACACCAACAACCACACCAACAAACTCACCTTCATCCACACCAACAACCACGCAAATCACCATACAAACAACCACTGCAACAATCTCACCAACAACCACACCAACAACCACACAAGCAACCACACCAACAACCACACTAACAACCACACTGACATCCACACCAACATCTACACCAACACCCACACAAAATACCATACAAACTACCACACCAAAAACAACACCAACAACCATACCAACAACCACACCATCAACCACACCAACAACTACACCGACATCCATACAAGCAACCACACCAACAACCACACCAACAACCACACAAACAATCACACAAACAACCGCCCCAACAACCACACAGACCACACCAACAACCACACCAACAACCACACCAACATCCACACAAGCAACCACACCAACAACCACACCAACAACCACACCAACAAACTCACCTTCATCCACACCAACAACCATTCAAATCACCACACAAACAACCACTCCAACAATCTCACCAACAACCACACCAACACCCACACAAGCAACCACACCAACAACCACACCAACAACCATACCAACAACCACACCATCAACCACACCAACAACTACACCGACATCCATACAAGCAACCACACCAACAACCACACCAACAACCACACAAACAATCACACAAACAACCGCCCCAACAACCACACAGACCACACCAACAACCACACCAACAACCACACCAACATCCACACAAGCAACCACACCAACATCCATACCAACAACCACACTATCAACCACACCAACAATCACACCAACAACCACACCAACAACCACACCAACAACCACACCAACAAACTCACCAACATCCACACCAACAACCACACAAATAACCACACAAACAACCTCACCAACAACCACACCAACAACCACATCAACTTCCACACAAGCAACCACACCGACACCCACACCAACATCCTCACCAACAATCTCACCAACAACCACACCGACTACCACACCAACATCCACACAAGCAACCACACCGACAACCACACAGACAACCACACAAACAACCACACAACCAACCACACCAACACCCACACAAGAAACCACACCAACAACCACACCAACACCCATACCAACAACCACACAAACATTCACACCAACATCCACACAAGCAACCGCACCAACAACCACACCAATACCAATACCAACAACCACACTATCAACCACACCAACAACCACACCAACAACCACACCAACAACCACACACACATCCACACCAACATACACACAAGCAACCACACCAACAACTACATCAACAACCACACCAACAACCTCATCAACAACCACACCAACAACAACACCAACAACCACACCAACAACCACAAACACATTCACGCCAACATCCACACAAGCAACCACACCAACAATCTCACCAACAACCACACCAACAACCACGCCAACAACCACACCAACAAACTCACCTTCATCCATACCAACAACCACACAAATAACCACACAAACAACCACTCCAACAATCTCACCAACAACCACACCAACATCCACACCAACAAACTCACCTTCATCCATACCAAGAACCACACAAATAACCACACAAACAACCACTCCAACAATCTCACCAACAACCACACCAACATCCACACCAATATCCACACAAGCAACCACACAAACAACCACACCAACAACCACACCAACAACCACACCAACAACCATACCAACAACTGCACGGACCTCACCTACAACCACACCAACAACCACAACAACAACCACTTCAACAACCACACCAACAGCCACACCAACAAACTCACCAATAAGCTCACCAACACCCACACCAACCACCACACAAACAACCACATCAACAACCTCACCAACACCCACACAAGCATCCACACAAAAAACCACACCAACAATCACACCAACAACCACACACACATCCACACCAACATCCACACAAGCAACCACACCAACAACCACACTAACAACGACACACACATCCACACCAACATCCACACAAGCAACCACACCAACAACCACACCAACAGCCACACCAACAACCACACTAACAACCACACCAACACCCATGCCAACATCCACACCAACAATTACACCAACAACCACAGCAACAATCACACCAACAAACTCACCAACAAACGCACCAATATTCACACCAAATACCATACAATCAACCACACCAACAACCTCATCAACATCCATACCAACAACCTCATCAACAACCACACTAACAACACCAACAACCACACACACATCCACGCCAACATCCACACAAGCAACCACACCAACAATCTCACCAACAACCACACCAACAACCACATCAACATCCACACAAGCAACCACACCAACAACCACACCAACATCCACACCAACAAACTCACCTTCATCCACACCAACAACCACACAAATAACCACACAAACAACCACTCCAACAATCTCACCAACAACCACACCAACATCCACACCAACATCCACACAAGCAACCACACAAACAACCACACCAACAACCACACCAACAACCATACCAACAACTGCACGGACCTCACCTACAACCACTTCAACAACCACACCAACAACCACACCAACAAACTCAACAATAAGCTCATCCACACAAACAACCACACCAACAACCACACCAACAACCACACACACATCCACACCAACATCCACACAAGCAACCACACCAACAACAACATCAACAACCACACACACATCCACACCAACATACACACAAGCAACCACACCAACATCCACGCCGACATCCACTCCAACAACCACAGCAACAAGCACACCAACAAACTCACCAACAAATGCACCAATATCCACACGAAATACCATACAATCAACCACACCAACAACCTCATCAACATCCATACCAACAACCACACTATCAACCACACCATCAATCACACCAACAACCACACCAACAACCACACCAACAACCACACCAACAAACTCACCAACATCCACACCAACAACCACACAAATAACCACACAAACAACCTCACCAACAACCACACCAACAACCACATCAACTTCCACACAAGCAACCACACCGACAACCACACCAACATCCACACAAGCAACCACACCAACAACCACACAGACAACCACACAAACAACCACACCAACAATCTCACCAACAACCACACCGACAACCACACCAACATCCTCACCAACAATCTCACCAACAACCACACCGACTACCACACCAACATCCACAGAAGCAACCACACCGACAACCACACAGACAACCACACAAACAACCACACAATCAACCACACCAACACCCACACAAGAAACCACACCAACAACCACACCAACACCCATACCAACAACCACACAAACATTCACACCAACATCCACACAAGCAACCGCACCAACAACCACACCAACACCAATACCAACATCCACACAAGCAACCACACCAACAACCACACCAACAATCTCACCAACAACCACACCAACAACCACACCAACAACCACACACACATCCACACCAACATCCACACAAGCAACCACACCAACAATCTCACCAGCAAACACACCAACAACCACACCAACATCCACACAAGCAACCACACCAACAGCCACACCAACAACCACACCAACAAACTCACCTTCATCCACACCAACAACCACGCAAATCACCATACAAACAACCACTCCAACAATCTCACCAACAACCACACCAACAACCACACAAGCAACCACACCAACAACCACACTAACAACCACACTGACATCCACACCAACATCTACACCAACACCCACACAAAATACCATACAAACTACCACACCAAAAACAACACCAACAACCATACCAACAACCACACCATCAACCACACCAACAACTACACCGACATCCATACAAGCAACCACACCAACAACCACACCAACAACCACACAAACAATCACACAAACAACCGCCCCAACAACCACACAGACCACACCAACAACCACACCAACAACCACACCAACATCCACACAAGCAACCACACCAACAACCACACCAACAACCACACCAACAAACTCACCTTCATCCACACCAACAACCATTCAAATCACCACACAAACAACCACTCCAACAATCTCACCAACAACCACACCAACACCCACACAAGCAACCACACCAACAACCACACCAACAACCATACCAACAACCACACCATCAACCACACCAACAACTACACCGACATCCATACAAGCAACCACACCAACAACCACACCAACAACCACACAAACAATCACACAAACAACCGCCCCAACAACCACACAGACCACACCAACAACCACACCAACAACCACACCAACATCCACACAAGCAACCACACCAACATCCATACCAACAACCACACTATCAACCACACCAACAATCACACCAACAACCACACCAACAACCACACCAACAACCACACCAACAAACTCACCAACATCCACACCAACAACCACACAAATAACCACACAAACAACCTCACCAACAACCACACCAACAACCACATCAACTTCCACACAAGCAACCACACCGACACCCACACCAACATCCTCACCAACAATCTCACCAACAACCACACCGACTACCACACCAACATCCACACAAGCAACCACACCGACAACCACACAGACAACCACACAAACAACCACACAACCAACCACACCAACACCCACACAAGAAACCACACCAACAACCACACCAACACCCATACCAACAACCACACAAACATTCACACCAACATCCACACAAGCAACCGCACCAACAACCACACCAATACCAATACCAACAACCACACTATCAACCACACCAACAACCACACCAACAACCACACCAACAACCACACACACATCCACACCAACATACACACAAGCAACCACACCAACAACTACATCAACAACCACACCAACAACCTCATCAACAACCACACCAACAACAACACCAACAACCACACCAACAACCACAAACACATTCACGCCAACATCCACACAAGCAACCACACCAACAATCTCACCAACAATCTCACCAACAACCACACCAACATCCACACCAACAAACTCACCTTCATCCATACCAAGAACCACACAAATAACCACACAAACAACCACTCCAACAATCTCACCAACAACCACACCAACATCCACACCAATATCCACACAAGCAACCACACAAACAACCACACCAACAACCACACCAACAACCACACCAACAACCATACCAACAACTGCACGGACCTCACCTACAACCACACCAACAACCACAACAACAACCACTTCAACAACCACACCAACAGCCACACCAACAAACTCACCAATAAGCTCACCAACACCCACACCAACCACCACACAAACAACCACATCAACAACCTCACCAACACCCACACAAGCATCCACACAAAAAACCACACCAACAATCACACCAACAACCACACACACATCCACACCAACATCCACACAAGCAACCACACCAACAACCACACCAACACCCATGCCAACATCCACACCAACAATTACACCAAAAACCACAGCAACAATCACACCATCAAACTCACCAACAAATGCACCAATATCCACACCAAATACCATACAATCAACCACACCAACAACCACACCAACAACCACACCAACAACCACACACACATCCACACCAACATACACACAAGCAACCACACCAACAACCACACCAACAACCACACCAACATCCACACAAGCAACCACACCAACAACCACACCAACAACAACACCAACAACCACACCAACAAACTCACCAACAAACTCACCTTCATTCACACCAACAACCACACAAACAACCACTCCAACAATCTCACCTACAACCATACCAACAACCACACAAGCAACCACACCAACAAACACAATAACAACCACACCGACATCCACGCCAACATCTACACCAACAACCACACCAAATAACATACAAACAACCACACCAAAAACCACACCAACAACCATACCAACAACCACACCATCAACCACACAAACAACCAAACCAACAACCACACCAACAACCACACAAACAACCATACAAACAACCACACAAACAAATACACCAACAACCACACCAACCACCACACCAACAACCACACCAACAGCCACACCAACAAACTCACCAATAAGCTCACCAACACCCACACCAACCACCACACAAACAACCACATCATCAACCTCACCAACACCCACACCAACAACCACACCAACAACCACACCAACATCCACACAAGCATCCGCACCAACAACCACACCAACAACCACACTAACAACGACACACACATCCACACCAACATCCACACAAGCAACCACACCAACAACCACACCAACAGCCACACCAACAACCACACTAACAACCACACCAACACCCATGCCAACATCCACACCAACAATTACACCAACAACCACAGCAACAATCACACCAACAAACTCACCAACAAACGCACCAATATTCACACCAAATACCATACAATCAACCACACCAACAACCTCATCAACATCCATACCAACAACCTCATCAACAACCACACTAACAACACCAACAACCACACACACATCCACGCCAAAATCCACACAAGCAACCACACCAACAATCTCACCAACAACCACACCAACAACCACGCCAACAACCACACCAACAAACTCACCTTCATCCATACCAACAACCACACAAATAACCACACAAACAACCACTCCAACAATCTCACCAACAACCACACCAACATCCACACCAACAAACTCACCTTCATCCATACCAAGAACCACACAAATAACCACACAAACAACCACTCCAACAATCTCACCAACAACCACACCAACATCCACACCAACATCCACACAAGCAACCACACAAACAACCACACCAACAACCACACCAACAATCACACCAACAACCACACCAACAACCATACCAACAACTGCACGGACCTCACCTACAACCACACCAACAACCACAACAACAACCACTTCAACAACCACACCAACAGCCACACCAACAAACTCACCAATAAGCTCACCAACACCCACACCAACCACCACACAAACAACCACATCAACAACCTCACCAACACCCACACAAGCATCCACACAAAAAACCACACCAACAATCACACCAACAACCACACACACATCCACACCAACATCCACACAAGCAACCACACCAACAACCACACCAACACCCATGCCAACATCCACACCAACAATTACACCAAAAACCACAGCAACAATCACACCATCAAACTCACCAACAAATGCACCAATATCCACACCAAATACCATACAATCAACCACACCAACAACCACACCAACAACCACACCAACAACCACACACACATCCACACCAACATACACACAAGCAACCACACCAACAACCACACCAACAACCACACCAACATCCACACAAGCAACCACACCAACAACCACACCAACAACCACACCAACAACCACACCAACAAACTCACCAACAAACTCACCTTCATTCACACCAACAACCACACAAACAACCACTCCAACAATCTCACCTACAACCATACCAACAACCACACAAGCAACCACACCAACAAACACAATAACAACCACACCGACATCCACGCCAACATCTACACCAACAACCACACCAAATAACATACAAACAACCACACCAAAAACCACACCAACATCCATACCAACAACCACACCATCAACCACACAAACAACCAAACCAACAACCACACCAACAACCACACAAACAACCATACAAACAACCACACAAACAAATACACCAACAACCACACCAACCACCACACCAACAACCACACCAACAGCCACACCAACAAACTCACCAATAAGCTCACCAACACCCACACCAACCACCACACAAACAACCACATCATCAACCTCACCAACACCCACACCAACAACCACACCAACAACCACACCAACATCCACACAAGCATCCGCACCAACAACCACACCAACAACCACACTAACAACGACACACACATCCACACCAACATCCACACAAGCAACCACACCAACAACCACACCAACAGTCACACCAACAACCACACTAACAACCACATCAACACCCATGCCAACATCCACACCAACAATTACACCAACAACCACAGCAACAATCACACCAACAAACTCACCAACAAACGCACCAATATTCACACCAAATACCATACAATCAACCACACCAACAACCTCATCAACATCCATACCAACAACCTCATCAACAACCACACTAACAACACCAACAACCACACACACATCCACGCCAACATCCACACAAGCAACCACACCAACAATCTCACCAACAACCACACCAACAACCACATCAACATCCACACAAGCAACCACACCAACAACCACACCAACATCCACACCAACAAACTCACCTTCATCCACACCAACAACCACACAAATAACCACACAAACAACCACTCCAACAATCTCACCAACAACCACACCAACATCCACACCAACATCCACACAAGCAACCACACAAACAACCACACCAACAACCACACCAACAACCATACCAACAACTGCACGGACCTCACCTACAACCACTTCAACAACCACACCAACAACCACACCAACAAACTCAACAATAAGCTCATCCACACAAACAACCACACCAACAACCACACCAACAACCACACACACATCCACACCAACATCCACACAAGCAACCACACCAACAACCACATCAACAACCACACACACATCCACACCAACATACACACAAGCAACCACACCAACAACCACACACACATCCACACCAACATCCACACAAGCAACCACACCAACAACCACATCAACAACCACACACACATCCACACCAACATACACACAAGCAACCACACCAACATCCACGCCGACATCCACTCCAACAACCACAGCAACAAGCACAACAACAAACTCACCAACAAATGCACCAATATCCACACGAAATACCATACAATCAACCACACCAACAACCTCATCAACATCCATACCAACAACCACACTATCAACCACACCAACAATCACACCAACAACCACACCAACAACCACACCAACAACCACACCAACAAACTCACAAACATCCACACCAACAACCACACAAATAACCACACAAACAACCTCACCAACAACCACACCAACAACCACATCAACTTCCACACAAGCAACCACACCGACAACCACACCAACATCCACACAAGCAACCACACCAACAACCACACAGACAACCACACAAACAACCACACCAACAATCTCACCAACAACCACACCGACAACCACACCAACATCCTCACCAACAATCTCACCAACAACCACACCGACTACCACACCAACATCCACAGAAGCAACCACACCGACAACCACACAGACAACCACACAAACAACCACACAATCAACCACACCAACACCCACACAAGAAACCACACCAACAACCACACCAACACCCATACCAACAACCACACAAACATTCACACCAACATCCACACAAGCAACCGCACCAACAACCACACCAACACCAATACCAACATCCACACAAGCAACCACACCAACAACCACACCAACAATCTCACCAACAACCACACCAACAACCACACCAACAACCACACACACATCCACACCAACATCCACACAAGCAACCACACCAACAATCTCACCAGCAACCACACCAACAACCACACCAACATCCACACAAGCAACCACACCAACAGCCACACCAACAACCACACCAACAAACTCACCTTCATCCACACCAACAACCACGCAAATCACCATACAAACAACCACTCCAACAATCTCACCAACAACCACACCAACAACCACACAAGCAACCACACCAACAACCACACTAACAACCACACTGACATCCACACCAACATCTACACCAACACCCACACAAAATACCATACAAACTACCACACCAAAAACAACACCAACAACCATACCAACAACCACACCATCAACCACACCAACAACTACACCGACATCCATACAAGCAACCACACCAACAACCACACCAACAACCACACAAACAATCACACAAACAACCGCCCCAACAACCACACAGACCACACCAACAACCACACCAACAACCACACCAACATCCACACAAGCAACCACACCAACAACCACACCAACAACCACACCAACAAACTCACCTTCATCCACACCAACAACCATACAAATCACCACACAAACAACCACTCCAACAATCTCACCAACAACCACACCAACACCCACACAAGCAACCACACCAACAACCACACCAACAACCATACCAACAAACACACCATCAACCACACCAACAACCACACAAATAACCACACAAACAACCTCACCAACAACCACACCAACAACCACATCAACTTCCACACAAGCAACCACACCGACAACCACACCAACATCCACACAAGCAACCACACCAACAACCACACAGACAACCACAAAAACAACCACACCAACAATCTCACCAACAACCACACCGACAACCACACCAACATCCTCACCAACAATCTCACCAACAACCACACCGACTACCACACCAACATCCGCACAAGCAACCACACCGACAACCACACAGACAACCACACAAACAACCACACAACCAACCACACCAACACCCACACAAGAAACCACACCAACAACCACACCAACACCCATACCAACAACCACACAAACATTCACACCAACATCCACACAAGCAACCGCACCAACAACCACACCAATACCAATACCAACAACCACACTATCAACCACACCAACAACCACACCAACAACCACACCAACAACCACACACACATCCACACCAACATACACACAAGCAACCACACCAACAACTACATCAACAACCACACCAACAACCTCATCAACAACCACACCAACAACAACACCAACAACCACAAACACATCCACGCCAACATCCACACAAGCAACCACACCAACAATCTCACCAACAACCACACCAACAACCACACCAACAACCACACCAACAAACTCACCTTCATCCATACCAACAACCACACAAATAACCACACAAACAACCACTCCAACAATCTCACCAACAACCACACCAACATCCACACCAACATCCACACAAGCAACCACACAAACAACCACACCAACAACCACACCAACAATCACACCAACAACCACACCAACAACCATACCAACAACTGCACGGACCTCACCTACAACCACACCAACAACCACAACAACAACCACTTCAACAACCACACCAACAGCCACACCAACAAACTCACCAATAAGCTCACCAACACCCACACCAACCACCACACAAACAACCACATCAACAACCTCACCAACACCCACACAAGCATTCACACAAAAAACCACACCAACAATCACACCAACAACCACACACACATCCACACCAACATCCACACAAGCAACCACACCAACAACCACACCAACACCCATGCCAACATCCACACCAACAATTACACCAAAAACCACAGCAACAATCACACCATCAAACTCACCAACAAATGCACCAATATCCACGCCAAATACCATACAATCAACCACACCAACAACCACACCAACAACCACACCAACAACCACACACACATCCACACCAACATACACACAAGCAACCACACCAACAACCACACCAACAACCACACCAACATCCACACAAGCAACCACACCAACAACCACACCAACAACCACACCAACAACCACACCAACAAACTCACCAACAAACTCACCTTCATTCACACCAACAACCACACAAACAACCACTCCAACAATCTCACCTACAACCATACCAACAACCACACAAGCAACCACACCAACAAACACAATAACAACCACACCGACATCCACGCCAACATCTACACCAACAACCACACCAAATAACATACAAACAACCACACCAAAAACCACACCAACAACCATACCAACAACCACACCATCAACCACACAAACAACCAAACCAACAACCACACCAACAACCACACAAACAACCATACAAACAACCACACAAACAAATACACCAACAACCACACCAACCACCACACCAACAACCACACCAACAGCCACACCAACAAACTCACCAATAAGCTCACCAACACCCACACCAACCACCACACAAACAACCACATCATCAACCTCACCAACACCCACACCAACAACCACACCAACAACCACACCAACATCCACACAAGCATCCGCACCAACAACCACACCAACAACTACACTAACAACGACACACACATCCACACCAACATCCACACAAGCAACCACACCAACAACCACACCAACAACCACACTAACAACCACACCAACACCCATGCCAACATCCACACCAACAATTACACCAACAACCACAGTAACAATCACACCAACAAACTCACCAACAAACGCACCAATATTCACACCAAATACCATACAATCAACCACACCAACAACCTCATCAACATCCATACCAACAACTTCATCAACAACCACACTAACAACAACACCAACAACCACACACACATCCACGCCAACATCCACACAAGCAACCACACCAACAATCTCACCAACAACCACACCAACAACCACACCAACAACCACACCAACAAACTCACCTTCATCCACACGAACAACCACACAAATAACCACACAAACAACCACTCCAACAATCTCACCAACAACCACAACAACATCCACACCAACATCCACACAAGCAACCACACAAACAACCACACCAACAACCACACCAACAACCATACCAACAACTGCACGGACCTCACCTACAACCACTTCAACAACCACACCAACAACCACACCAACAAACTCAACAATAAGCTCATCCACACAAACAACCACACCAACAACCACACCAACAACCACACACACATCCACACCAACATCCACACAAGCAAACACACCAACAACCACATCAACAACCACACACACATCCACACCAACATACACACAAGCAACCACACCAACAACCACACCAACAACCACACACACATTCACACCAACATCCACACAAGCAACCACACCAACAATCTCACCAACAACCACACCAACAACCACACCAACATCCACACAAGCAACCACACCAACAACCACACCAACAACCACACCAACAACCACACCAACAACCACACCAACAAACTCACCAACAAACTCACCTTCATCCACACCAACAACCACACCAACAACCACACCAACATCCACACAAGCAACCACACCAACAACCACACCAACAACCACACAAACAACCACTCCAACAATCTCACCAACAACCACACCAACAACCACACAAGCAACCACACCAACAACCACACTAACAACCACACTGACATACACGCCAACATCTACACCAACAACCACACCAAATAACATACAAAGAACCACACCAAAAACCACACCAACAACCATACCAACAACCACACCATCAACCACACCAACAACCAAACCAACAACCACACCAACATCCACACTAACATCCACACAAGCAACCACACAAACAACCACACCAACAACCACACCAACAACCATACCAACAACTGCACGGACCTCACCTACAACCACACCAACAACCACAACAACAAGCACTTCAACAACCACACCAACAACCACACCAACAAACTCAACAATAAGCTCACCAACACCCACACCAACCACCACACAAACAACCACATCAACAACCTCACCAACACCCACACAAGCATTCACACAAACAACCACACCAACAACCACACCAACAACCACACACACATCCACACCAACATCCACACAAGCAACCACACCAACAACCACATCAACAACCACACACACATCCACACCAACATACACACAAGCAACCACACCAACAACCACACCAACACCCACACCAACAACCACACACACATTCACACCAACACCCACACAAGCAACCACACCAACAATCTCACCAACAACCACACCAACCACCACACCAACAACCACACCAACAGCCACACCAACAAACTCACCAATAAGCTCACCAACACCCACACCAACCACCACACAAACAACCACACCAACAACCACACCAACAACCACACACACATCCACACCAACATCCACACAAGCAACCACACCAACAACCACACCAACAGCCACACCAACAACCACACGAACAACCACACCAACACCCATGCCAACATCCACACCAACAATTATACCAACAACCACAGCAACAATCACACCAACAAACTCACCAACAAACGCACCAATATCCACACCAAATACCATACAATCAACCACACCAACAACCTCATCAACATTCATACCAACAACCACACCAACAACTACACCAACATCCACACAAGCAACAACACAAACAACCACACCAACACCCACACAAGCAACCACACCAACAACCACACCAACAACCACACACACATCCACACCAACATCCACACAAGCAACCACACCAACAATCTCACCAACAACCACACCAACAACCACACCAACAACCACACAAGCAACCACACCAACAACCACACCAACAACCACACCAACAAACTCACCTTCATCCACACCAACAACCACACCAAATACCATACAAACAACCACACCAAAAACCACACCAACAACCATACCAACAACCACACCATCAACCACACCAACAACTACACCAACATCCACACAAGCAACACAAACAACCACACCAACACCCACACAAGCAACCACACCAACAACCACACCAACAACCACACCAACAAACACACCATCAACCACTCCAACAACCACACCAAGAAACTCACCTTCATCCACACCAACAACCACACAAATAACCACACAAACAACCACTCCAACAATCTCACCAACAACCACACCGACATCCACGCCAACATCTACACCAACAACCACACCAAATAACATACAAACAACCTCACCAACAAACACACCAATATCCACACGAAATACCATACAATCAACCACACCAACAACTACACCAACAACCACACCAACAAACTCACCAACATCCACACCAACATCCACACAAGCAACCACACCAACAACCACACAGAATACCACACAAACAACCACACCAACAATCTCACCAACAACCACACCGACAACCACACCAACATCCTCACCAACAATCTCACCAACAACCACACCGACTACCACACCAACATCCACAGAAGCAACCACACCGACAACCACACAGACAACCACACAAACAACCACACAATCAACCACACCAACACCCACACAAGAAACCACACCAACAACCACACCAACACCCATACCATCAACCACACAAACATTCACAGCAACATCCACACAAGCAACCGCACCAACAACCACACCAACACCAATACCAACATCCACACAAGCAACCACACCAACAACCACACCAACAATCTCACCAACAACCACACCAACAACCACACCAACAACCACACACACATCCACACCAACATCCACACAAGCAACCACACCAACAATCTCACCAGCAACCACACCAACAACCACACCAACATCCACACAAGCAACCACACAAACAGCCACACCAACATCCACACCAACAAACTCACCTTCATCCACACCAACAACCACGCAAATCACCATACAAACAACCACTCCAACAATCTCACCAACAACCACACCAACAACCACACAAGCAACCACACCAACAACCACACTAACAACCACACTGACATCCACACCAACATCTACACCAACACCCACACAAAATACCATACAAACTACCACACCAAAAACAACACCAACAACCATACCAACAACCACACCATCAACCACACCAACAACTACACCGACATCCATACAAGCAACCACACCAACAACCACACCAACAACCACACAAACAATCACACAAACAACCGCCCCAACAACCACACAGACCACACCAACAACCACACCAACAACCACACCAACATCCACACAAGCAACCACACCAACAACCACACCAACAACCACACCAACAAACTCACCTTCATCCACACCAACAACCATACAAATCACCACACAAACAACCACTCCAACAATCTCACCAACAACCACACCAACACCCACACAAGCAACCACACCAACAACCACACCAACAACCATACCAACAAACACACCATCAACCACACCAACAAGCACACAAATAACCACACAAACAACCACTCCAACTATCCCACCAACAACCACACCAACAACCACACAAGCAACCACACCAACAACCACACTAACAACCACATCGACATCCACGCCGACATCCACTCCAACAACCACAGCAACAAGCACACCAACAAACTCACCAACAAATGCACCAATATCCACACGAAATACCATACAATCAACCACACCAACAACCTCATCAACATCCATACCAACAACCACACTATCAACCACACCAACAACCACACCAACAACCACACCAACAAACTCACCAACATCCACGCCAACAACCACACAAATAACCACACAAACAACCTCACCAACAACCACACCAACAACCACATCAACTTCCACACAAGCAACCACACCGACAACCACACCAACATCCACACAAGCAACCACACCAACAACCACACAGACAACCACAAAAACAACCACACCAACAATCTCACCAACAACCACACCGACAACCACACCAACATCCTCACCAACAATCTCACCAACAACCACACCGACTACCACACCAACATCCACACAAGCAACCACACCGACAACCACACAGACAACCACACAAACAACCACACAACCAACCACACCAACACCCACACAAGAAACCACACCAACAACCACACCAACACCCATACCAACAACCACACAAACATTCACACCAACATCCACACAAGCAACCGCACCAACAACCACACCAATACCAATACCAACAACCACACTATCAACCACACCAACAACCACACCAACAACCACACCAACAACCACACACACATCCACACCAACATACACACAAGCAACCACACCAACAACTACATCAACAACCACACCAACAACCTCATCAACAACCACACCAACAACAACACCAACAACCACAAACACATCCACGCCAACATCCACACAAGCAACCACACCAACAATCTCACCAACAACCACACCAACAACCACACCAACAACCACACCAACAAACTCACCTTCATCCATACCAACAACCACACAAATAACCACACAAACAACCACTCCAACAATCTCACCAACAACCACACCAACATCCACACCAACATCCACACAAGCAACCACACAAACAACCACACCAACAACCACACCAACAATCACACCAACAACCACACCAACAACCATACCAACAACTGCACGGACCTCACCTACAACCACACCAACAACCACAACAACAACCACTTCAACAACCACACCAACAGCCACACCAACAAACTCACCAATAAGCTCACCAACACCCACACCAACCACCACACAAACAACCACATCAACAACCTCACCAACACCCACACAAGCATTCACACAAAAAACCACACCAACAATCACACCAACAACCACACACACATCCACACCAACATCCACACAAGCAACCACACCAACAACCACACCAACACCCATGCCAACATCCACACCAACAATTACACCAAAAACCACAGCAACAATCACACCATCAAACTCACCAACAAATGCACCAATATCCACGCCAAATACCATACAATCAACCACACCAACAACCACACCAACAACCACACCAACAACCACACACACATCCACACCAACATACACACAAGCAACCACACCAACAACCACACCAACAACCACACCAACATCCACACAAGCAACCACACCAACAACCACACCAACAACCACACCAACAACCACACCAACAAACTCACCAACAAACTCACCTTCATTCACACCAACAACCACACAAACAACCACTCCAACAATCTCACCTACAACCATACCAACAACCACACAAGCAACCACACCAACAAACACAATAACAACCACACCGACATCCACGCCAACATCTACACCAACAACCACACCAAATAACATACAAACAACCACACCAAAAACCACACCAACAACCATACCAACAACCACACCATCAACCACACAAACAACCAAACCAACAACCACACCAACAACCACACAAACAACCATACAAACAACCACACAAACAAATACACCAACAACCACACCAACCACCACACCAACAACCACACCAACAGCCACACCAACAAACTCACCAATAAGCTCACCAACACCCACACCAACCACCACACAAACAACCACATCATCAACCTCACCAACACCCACACCAACAACCACACCAACAACCACACCAACATCCACACAAGCATCCGCACCAACAACCACACCAACAACTACACTAACAACGACACACACATCCACACCAACATCCACACAAGCAACCACACCAACAACCACACCAACAACCACACTAACAACCACACCAACACCCATGCCAACATCCACACCAACAATTACACCAACAACCACAGTAACAATCACACCAACAAACTCACCAACAAACGCACCAATATTCACACCAAATACCATACAATCAACCACACCAACAACCTCATCAACATCCATACCAACAACTTCATCAACAACCACACTAACAACAACACCAACAACCACACACACATCCACGCCAACATCCACACAAGCAACCACACCAACAATCTCACCAACAACCACACCAACAACCACACCAACAACCACACCAACAAACTCACCTTCATCCACACGAACAACCACACAAATAACCACACAAACAACCACTCCAACAATCTCACCAACAACCACAACAACATCCACACCAACATCCACACAAGCAACCACACAAACAACCACACCAACAACCACACCAACAACCATACCAACAACTGCACGGACCTCACCTACAACCACTTCAACAACCACACCAACAAACTCAACAATAAGCTCATCCACACAAACAACCACACCAACAACCACACCAACAACCACACACACATCCACACCAACATCCACACAAGCAAACACACCAACAACCACATCAACAACCACACACACATCCACACCAACATACACACAAGCAACCACACCAACAACCACACCAACAACCACACACACATTCACACCAACATCCACACAAGCAACCACACCAACAATCTCACCAACAACCACACCAACAACCACACCAACATCCACACAAGCAACCACACCAACAACCACACCAACAACCACACCAACAACCACACCAACAAACTCACCAACAAACTCACCTTCATCCACACCAACAACCACACCAACAACCACACCAACATCCACACAAGCAACCACACCAACAACCACACCAACAACCACACAAACAACCACTCCAACAATCTCACCAACAACCACACCAACAACCACACAAGCAACCACACCAACAACCACACTAACAACCACACTGACATACACGCCAACATCTACACCAACAACCACACCAAATAACATACAAAGAACCACACCAAAAACCACACCAACAACCATACCAACAACCACACCATCAACCACACCAACAACCAAACCAACAACCACACCAACATCCACACTAACATCCACACAAGCAACCACACAAACAACCACACCAACAACCACACCAACAACCATACCAACAACTGCACGGACCTCACCTACAACCACACCAACAACCACAACAACAAGCACTTCAACAACCACACCAACAACCACACCAACAAACTCAACAATAAGCTCACCAACACCCACACCAACCACCACACAAACAACCACATCAACAACCTCACCAACACCCACACAAGCATTCACACAAACAACCACACCAACAACCACACCAACAACCACACACACATCCACACCAACATCCACACAAGCAACCACACCAACAACCACATCAACAACCACACACACATCCACACCAACATACACACAAGCAACCACACCAACAACCACACCAACACCCACACCAACAACCACACACACATTCACACCAACACCCACACAAGCAACCACACCAACAATCTCACCAACAACCACACCAACCACCACACCAACAACCACACCAACAGCCACACCAACAAACTCACCAATAAGCTCACCAACACCCACACCAACCACCACACAAACAACCACACCAACAACCACACCAACAACCACACACACATCCACACCAACATCCACACAAGCAACCACACCAACAACCACACCAACAGCCACACCAACAACCACACGAACAACCACACCAACACCCATGCCAACATCCACACCAACAATTATACCAACAACCACAGCAACAATCACACCAACAAACTCACCAACAAACGCACCAATATCCACACCAAATACCATACAATCAACCACACCAACAACCTCATCAACATTCATACCAACAACCACACCAACAACTACACCAACATCCACGCAAGCAACAACACAAACAACCACACCAACACCCACACAAGCAACCACACCAACAACCACACCAAGAACCACACACACATCCACACCAACATCCACACAAGCAACCACACCAACAATCTCACCAACAACCACACCAACAACCACACCAACAACCACACAAGCAACCACACCAACAACCACACCAACAAACTCACCTTCATCCACACCAACAACCACACCAAATACCATACAAACAACCACACCAAAAACCACACCAACAACCATACCAACAACCACACCATCAACCACACCAACAACTACACCAACATCCACACAAGCAACACAAACAACCACACCAACACCCACACAAGCAACCACACCAACAACCACACCAACAACCACACCAACAAACACACCATCAACCACTCCAACAACCACACCAAGAAACTCACCTTCATCCACACCAACAACCACACAAATAACCACACAAACAACCACTCCAACAATCTCACCAACAACCACACCGACATCCACGCCAACATCTACACCAACTACCACACCAAATAACATACAAACAACCTCACCAACAAACACACCAATATCCACACGAAATACCATACAATCAACCACACCAACAACTACACCAACAACCACACCAACAAACTCACCAACATCCACACCAACATCCACACAAGCAACCACACCAACAACCACACAGACAACCACACAAACAACCACACCAACAATCTCACCAACAACCACACCGACAACCACACCAACATCCTCACCAACAATCTCACCAACAACCACACCGACTACCACACCAACATCCACAGAAGCAACCACACCGACAACCACACAGACAACCACACAAACAACCACACAATCAACCACACCAACACCCACACAAGAAACCACACCAACAACCACTCCAACAAACTCACCAACAAACTCACCTTCATTCACACCAACAACCACACAAACAACCACTCCAACAATCTCACCTACAACCATACCAACAACCACACAAGCAACCACACCAACAAACACAATAACAACCACACCGACATCCACGCCAACATCTACACCAACAACCACACCAAATAACATACAAACAACCACACCAAAAACCACACCAACAACCATACCAACAACCACACCATCAACCACACAAACAACCAAACCAACAACCACACCAACAACCACACAAACAACCATACAAACAACCACACAAACAAATACACCAACAACCACACCAACCACCACACCAACAACCACACCAACAGCCACACCAACAAACTCACCAATAAGCTCACCAACACCCACACCAACCACCACACAAACAACCACATCATCAACCTCACCAACACCCACGCCAACAACCACACCAACAACCACACCAACATCCACACAAGCATCCGCACCAACAACCACACCAACAACCACACTAACAACGACACACACATCCACACCAACATCCACACAAGCAACCACACCAACAACCACACCAACAGCCACACCAACAACCACACTAACAACCACACCAACACCCATGCCAACATCCACACCAACAATTACACCAACAACCACAGCAACAATCACACCAACAAACTCACCAACAAACGCACCAATATTCACACCAAATACCATACAATCAACCACACCAACAACCTCATCAACATCCATACCAACAACCTCATCAACAACCACACTAACAACAACACCAACAACCACACACACATCCACGCCAACATCCACACAAGCAACCACACCAACAATCTCACCAACAACCACACCAACAACCACATCAACATCCACACAAGCAACCACACCAACAACCACACCAACAACCACACCAACAAACTCACCTTCATCCACACCAACAACCACACAAATAACCACACAAACAACCACTCCAACAATCTCACCAACAACCACACCAACATCCACACCAACATCCACACAAGCAACCACACAAACAACCACACCAACAACCACACCAACAACCATACCAACAACTGCACGGACCTCACCTACAACCACTTCAACAACCACACCAACAACCACACCAACAAACTCAACAATAAGCTCATCCACACAAACAACCACACCAACAACCACACCAACAACCACACACACATCCACACCAACATCCACACAAGCAACCACACCAACAACCACATCAACAACCACACACACATCCACACCAACATACACACAAGCAACCACACCAACAACCACACCATCTACCACACCAACAACCACACACACATTCACACCAACATCCACACAAGCAACCACACCAACAATCTCACCAACAACCACACCAACAACCACACCAACATCCACACAAGCAACCACACCAACAACCACACCAACAACCACACCAACAACCACACCAACAAACTCACCAACAAACTCACCTTCATCCACACCAACAACCACACCAACAACCACACCAACATCCACACAAGCAACCACACCAACAACCACACCAACAACCACACAAACAACCACTCCAACAATCTCACCAACAACCACACCAACAACCACACAAGCAACCACACCAACAACCACACTAACAACCACACTGACATCCACGCCAACATCTACACCAACAACCACACCAAATAACATACAAACAACCACACCAAAAACCACACCAACAACCATACCAACAACCACACCATCAACCACACCAACAACCAAACCAACAACCACACCAACATCCACACTAACATCCACACAAGCAACCACACAAACAACCACACCAACAACCACACCAACAACCATACCAACAACTGCACGGACCTCACCTACAACCACACCAACAACCACAACAACAAGCACTTCAACAACCACACCAACAACCACACCAACAAACTCAACAATAAGCTCACCAACACCCACACCAACCACCACACAAACAACAACATCAACAACCTCACCAACACCCACACAAGCATCCACACAAACAACCACACCAACAACCACACCAACAACCACACACACATCCACACCAACATCCACACAAGCAACCACACCAACAACCACATCAACAACCACACACACATCCACACCAACATACACACAAGCAACCACACCAACAACCACAACAACACCCACACCAACAACCACACACACATTCACACCAACATCCACACAAGCAACCACACCAACAATCTCACCAACAACCACACCAACCACCACACCAACAACCACACCAACAGCCACACCAACAAACTCACCAATAAGCTCACCAACACCCACACCAACCACCACACAAACAACCACACCAACAACCACACCAACAACCACACACACATCCACACCAACATCCACACAAGCAACCACACCAACAACCACACCAACAGCCACACCAACAACCACACGAACAACCACACCAACACCCATGCCAACATCCACACCAACAATTATACCAACAACCACAGCAACAATCACACCAACAAACTCACCAACAAACGCACCAATATCCACACCAAATACCATACAATCAACCACACCAACAACCTCATCAACATTCATACCAACAACCACACCAACAACTACACCAACATCCACACAAGCAACAACACAAACAACCACACCAACACCCACACAAGCAACCACACCAACAACCACACCAACAACCACACACACATCCACACCAACATCCACACAAGCAACCACACCAACAATCTCACCAACAACCACACCAACAACCACACCAACAACCACACAAGCAACCACACCAACAACCACACCAACAACCACACCAACAAACTCACCTTCATCCACACCAACAACCACACCAAATACCATACAAACAACCACACCAAAAACCACACCAACAACCATACCAACAACCACACCATCAACCACACCAACAACTACACCAACATCCACACAAGCAACACAAACAACCACACCAACACCCACACAAGCAACCACACCAACAACCACACCAACAACCACACCAACAAACACACCATCAACCACTCCAACAACCACACCAAGAAACTCACCTTCATCCACACCAACAACCACACAAATAACCACACAAACAACCACTCCAACAATCTCACCAACAACCACACCGACATCCACGCCAACATCTACACCAACAACCACACCAAATAACATACAAACAACCTCACCAACAAACACACCAATATCCACACGAAATACCATACAATCAACCACACCAACAACTACACCAACAACCACACCAACAAACTCACCAACATCCACACCAACATCCACACAAGCAACCACACCAACAACCACACAGAATACCACACAAACAACCACACCAACAATCTCACCAACAACCACACCGACAACCACACCAACATCCTCACCAACAATCTCACCAACAACCACACCGACTACCACACCAACATCCACAGAAGCAACCACACCGACAACCACACAGACAACCACACAAACAACCACACAATCAACCACACCAACACCCACACAAGAAACCACACCAACAACCACACCAACACCCATACCATCAACCACACAAACATTCACAGCAACATCCACACAAGCAACCGCACCAACAACCACACCAACACCAATACCAACATCCACACAAGCAACCACACCAACAACCACACCAACAATCTCACCAACAACCACACCAACAACCACACCAACAACCACACACACATCCACACCAACATCCACACAAGCAACCACACCAACAATCTCACCAGCAACCACACCAACAACCACACCAACATCCACACAAGCAACCACACAAACAGCCACACCAACATCCACACCAACAAACTCACCTTCATCCACACCAACAACCACGCAAATCACCATACAAACAACCACTCCAACAATCTCACCAACAACCACACCAACAACCACACAAGCAACCACACCAACAACCACACTAACAACCACACTGACATCCACACCAACATCTACACCAACACCCACACAAAATACCATACAAACTACCACACCAAAAACAACACCAACAACCATACCAACAACCACACCATCAACCACACCAACAACTACACCGACATCCATACAAGCAACCACACCAACAACCACACCAACAACCACACAAACAATCACACAAACAACCGCCCCAACAACCACACAGACCACACCAACAACCACACCAACAACCACACCAACATCCACACAAGCAACCACACCAACAACCACACCAACAACCACACCAACAAACTCACCTTCATCCACACCAACAACCATACAAATCACCACACAAACAACCACTCCAACAATCTCACCAACAACCACACCAACACCCACACAAGCAACCACACCAACAACCACACCAACAACCATACCAACAAACACACCATCAACCACACCAACAAGCACACAAATAACCACACAAACAACCACTCCAACTATCCCACCAACAACCACACCAACAACCACACAAGCAACCACACCAACAACCACACTAACAACCACATCGACATCCACGCCGACATCCACTCCAACAACCACAGCAACAAGCACACCAACAAACTCACCAACAAATGCACCAATATCCACACGAAATACCATACAATCAACCACACCAACAACCTCATCAACATCCATACCAACAACCACACTATCAACCACACCAACAACCACACCAACAACCACACCAACAAACTCACCAACATCCACGCCAACAACCACACAAATAACCACACAAACAACCTCACCAACAACCACACCAACAACCACATCAACTTCCACACAAGCAACCACACCGACAACCACACCAACATCCACACAAGCAACCACACCAACAACCACACAGACAACCACAAAAACAACCACACCAACAATCTCACCAACAACCACACCGACAACCACACCAACATCCTCACCAACAATCTCACCAACAACCACACCGACTACCACACCAACATCCACACAAGCAACCACACCGACAACCACACAGACAACCACACAAACAACCACACAACCAACCACACCAACACCCACACAAGAAACCACACCAACAACCACACCAACACCCATACCAACAACCACACAAACATTCACACCAACATCCACACAAGCAACCGCACCAACAACCACACCAATACCAATACCAACAACCACACTATCAACCACACCAACAACCACACCAACAACCACACCAACAACCACACACACATCCACACCAACATACACACAAGCAACCACACCAACAACTACATCAACAACCACACCAACAACCTCATCAACAACCACACCAACAATAACACCAACAACCACACCAACAACCACAAACACATCCACGCCAACATCCACACAAGCAACCGCACCAACAACCACACCAATACCAATACCAACAACCACACTATCAACCACACCAACAACCACACCAACAACCACACCAACAACCACACACACATCCACACCAACATACACACAAGCAACCACACCAACAACTACATCAACAACCACACCAACAACCTCATCAACAACCACACCAACAACAACACCAACAACCACACCAACAACCACAAACACATCCACGCCAACATCCACACAAGCAACCACACCAACAATCTCACCAACAACCACACCAACAACCACACCAACAACCACACCAACAAACTCACCTTCATCCATACCAACAACCACACAAATAACCACACAAACAACCACTCCAACAATCTCACCAACAACCACACCAACATCCAAACCAACATCCACACAAGCAACCACACAAACAACCACACCAACAACCACACCAACAATCACACCAACAACCACACCAACAACCATACCAACAACTGCACGGACCTCACCTACAACCACACCAACAACCACAACAACAACCACTTCAACAACCACACCAACAGCCACACCAACAAACTCACCAATAAGCTCACCAACACCCACACCAACCACCACACAAACAACCACATCAACAACCTCACCAACACCCACACAAGCATTCACACAAAAAACCACACCAACAATCACACCAACAACCACACACACATCCACACCAACATCCACACAAGCAACCACACCAACAACCACACCAACACCCATGCCAACATCCACACCAACAATTACACCAAAAACCACAGCAACAATCACACCATCAAACTCACCAACAAATGCACCAATATCCACACCAAATACCATACAATCAACCACACCAACAACCACACCAACAACCACACCAACAACCACACACACATCCACACCAACATACACACAAGCAACCACACCAACAACCACACCAACAACCACACCAACATCCACACAAGCAACCACACCAACAACCACACCAACAACCACACCAATAACCACTCCAACAAACTCACCAACAAACTCACCTTCATTCACACCAACAACCACACAAACAACCACTCCAACAATCTCACCTACAACCATACCAACAACCACACAAGCAACCACACCAACAAACACAATAACAATCACACCGACATCCACGCCAACATCTACACCAACAACCACACCAAATAACATACAAACAACCACACCAAAAACCACACCAACAACCATACCAACAACCACACCATCAACCACACAAACAACCAAACCAACAACCACACCAACAACCACACAAACAACCATACAAACAACCACACAAACAAATACACCAACAACCACACCAACCACCACACCAACAACCACACCAACAGCCACACCAACAAACTCACCAATAAGCTCACCAACACCCACACCAACCACCACACAAACAACCACATCATCAACCTCACCAACACCCACGCCAACAACCACACCAACAACCACACCAACATCCACACAAGCATCCGCACCAACAACCACACCAACAACCACACTAACAACGACACACACATCCACACCAACATCCACACAAGCAACCACACCAACAACCACACCAACAGCCACACCAACAACCACACTAACAACCACACCAACACCCATGCCAACATCCACACCAACAATTACACCAACAACCACAGCAACAATCACACCAACAAACTCACCAACAAACGCACCAATATTCACACCAAATACCATACAATCAACCACACCAACAACCTCATCAACATCCATACCAACAACCACGCCAACATCCACACAAGCAACCACACCAACAATCTCACCAACAACCACACCAACAACCACATCAACATCCACACAAGCAAGCACACCAACAACCACACCAACAACCACACCAACAAACTCACCTTCATCCACACCAACAACCACACAAATAACCACACAAACAACCACTCCAACAATCTCACCAACAACCACACCAACATCCACACCAACATCCACACAAGCAACCACACAAACAACCACAACAACAACCACACCAACAACCATACCAACAACTGCACGGACCTCACCTACAACCACTTCAACAACCACACCAACAACCACACCAACAAACTCAACAATAAGCTCATCCACACAAACAACCACACCAACAACCACACCAACAACCACACACACATCCACACCAACATCCACACAAGCAACCACACCAACAACCACATCAACAACCACACACACATCCACACCAACATACACACAAGCAACCACACCAACAACCACACCAACAACCACACCAACAACCACACACACATTCACACCAACATCCACACAAGCAACCACACCAACAATCTCACCAACAACCACACCAACAACCACACCAACATCCACACAAGCAACCACACCAACAACCACACCAACAACCACACCAACAAACTCACCAACAAACTCACCTTCATCCACACCAACAACCACACCAACAACCACACCAACATCCACACAAGCAACCACACCAACAACCACACCAACAACCGCACAAACAACCACTCCAACAATCTCACCAACAACCACACCAACAACCACACAAGCAACCACACCAACAACGACACTAACAACCACACTGACATCCACGCCAACATCTACACCAACAACCACACCAAATAACATACAAACAACCACACCAAAAACCACACCAACAACCATACCAACAACCACACCATCAACCACACCAACAACCAAACCAACAACCACACCAACATCCACACTAACATCCACACAAGCAACCACACAAACAACCACACCAACAACCACACCAACAACCATACCAACAACTGCACGGACCTCACCTACAACCACACCAACAACCACAACAACAAGCACTTCAACAACCACACCAACAACCACACCAACAAACTCAACAATAAGCTCACCAACACCCACACCAACCACCACACAAACAACCACATCAACAACCTCACCAACACCCACACAAGCATCCACACAAACAACCACACCAACAACCACACCAACAACCACACACACATCCACACCAACATCCACACAAGCAACCACACCAACAACCACATCAACAACCACACACACATCCACACCAACATACACACAAGCAACCACACCAACAACCACACCAACACCCACACCAACAACCACACACACATTCACACCAACATCCACACAAGCAACCACACCAACAATCTCACCAACAACCACACCAACCACCACACCAACAACCACACCAACAGCCACACCAACAAACTCACCAATAAGCTCACCAACACCCACACCAACCACCACACAAACAACCACACCAACAACCACACCAACAACCACACACACATCCACACCAACATCCACACAAGCAACCACACCAACAACCACACCAACAGCCACACCAACAACCACACAAACAACCACACCAACACCCATGCCAACATCCACACCAACAATTATACCAACAACCACAGCAACAATCACACCAACAAACTCACCAACAAACGCACCAATATCCACACCAAATACCATACAATCAACCACACCAACAACCTCATCAACATTCATACCAACAACCACACCAACAACTACACCAACATCCACACAAGCAACAACACAAACAACCACACCAACACCCACACAAGCAACCACACCAACAACCACACCAACAACCACACACACATCCACACCAACATCCACACAAGCAACCACACCAACAATCTCACCAACAACCACACCAACAACCACACCAACAACCACACAAGCAACCACACCAACAACCACACCAACAAACTCACCTTCATCCACACCAACAACCACACCAAATACCATACAAACAACCACACCAAAAACCACACCAACAACCATACCAACAACCACACCATCAACCACACCAACAACTACACCAACATCCACACAAGCAACACAAACAACCACACCAACACCCACACAAGCAACCACACCAACAACCACACCAACAACCACACCAACAAACACACCATCAACCACTCCAACAACCACACCAAGAAACTCACCTTCATCCACACCAACAACCACACAAATAACCACACAAACAACCACTCCAACAATCTCACCAACAACCACACCGACATCCACGCCAACATCTACACCAACAACCACACCAAATAACATACAAACAACCTCACCAACAAACACACCAATATCCACACGAAATACCATACAATCAACCACACCAACAACTACACCAACAACCACACCAACAAACTCACCAACATCCACACCAACAACCACACAAATAACCACACAAACAACCACACCAACAATCTCACCAACAACCACATCAACAACCACATCAACATCCACACAAGCAACCGCACCAACAAACTCACCAACATCCTCACCAAATACCATACAAACAACCACACCAACAACTACACCAACAAACTCACTAACAAACTCACCAACATCCACACCAACAACCACTCAAACTAACACACAAACCACCGCACCAACAACCACACAGACCACAGCAACATCCACACAAGCAACCACACAAACAACCACACCAACAACCACACCAACAACCACACCAACAACCATGCCAACAAACTCACCTTCATCCACACCAACAACCACACAAATAACCACACAAACAACCATTCCAACAATCCCACCAACAACCACACCAACAACCACATCAACATCCACACAAGTAACCGCACCAACAACCACACCAACATCCACACCAACAAACTCACCAACAAACTCACCAACATCCTCACCAAATACCATACAAACAACCACACCAACAACCACACCAACATCCACACCAACAAACTCACTAACAAAATCACCAACATCCACACCAACAACCACACAAACAAACACACAAACCACTGCACCAAGAACCACACAGATCACAGCAACATCCACACAAGCAACCACACAAACAACCACACCAACAACCACACCATCAACCACACCAACATCTACACCAACATCCACACAAGCAACAACACAAACAACCACACCAACACCCACACAGGCAACAACACCAACAACCACACTAACAACCACACCGACATCCATGCCAACATCCACTCCAACAACCACAGCAACAAGCACACCAACAAACTCACCAACAAATGCACCAATATCCACACGAAATACGATACAATCAACCACACCAACAACCTCATCAACATCCATACCAAAAACCACACCAACAACCACACCAACAACCACACACACATCCACACCAACATCCACACAAGCAACCACACCAACAACCACACCAACACCCACACCAACAACCACACCAACAACCACACCAACAACCAGACCAACAACCACACCAACACCCATACCAACAACCACACTATCAACCACACCAACAACCACACCAACAACCACACCAACAACCACACCAACAACCACACCAACAACCACACCAACAACCACTCCAACAACCACACCAACAACCACATCATCAAGCAGCCCGTCCAT
>NW_027601745.1:0-2500 GCF_053455715.1 Rhinoraja longicauda
TATTTGTTATTTTCACTTTAATAGGCAGCGGTTAATGAGTCAATAACTTTCTGCGGGACACCATTGAAAGAATAACGCATTATGCGTCTCTCGCAACACACCTCACTCTCTCTCTCTCTCTCCTTCCTCCCATTCTCTGTCCTCTCTCTTTCCTCACATTTCTGATTCTGCTTTCCCACCTCGTCCCCTCTCTCCACACTCCACCCCACTCTCTCCCCACACTCCCCTCTGTCTTGCCACACTCCTCCAATCTATCTCTCCATATACATCCCCCTCTCTCCGCACTCCCTCTCTCCCCACTCTCCTCCCACTCTCCATCCCCACACTCCTGCTTTCTCCCCACACACTCAGCACTCCTCCCATTCTTTCCCCCACACTCCTCCCCCTCTCTCCCCACATGCCTCCTCGTCTCTCTCCCCACACACATCCCCCTCTCTGCCCACACTCCTCCTCTCACATTCCCCACACTCCCCCATATCTCTCCCCACGCTCCACCGCACTCTCTCTCCCCACTCCTCTCATTCACACACTACTCCCCTTCTCTTTCCCACACACCTCCTCCACTCCGCAATCCTTCCCCCGTTTGTCATAAGGTCATAACTGATAATAGAATTGGAGAGGGGGGAGAGAGAGAGGTGTTTGAGAGAGAGAGGCGGTAGGGGGAGTGAGGGAGGAGAGGGGGAGAGGGGGAGAGAGGACAGGAGAGGAGAGAGAGGTGGGTCTCCTCAGAGTGTTTCCCTTTGTGCGTCGATAAGGCCTTTAATGAACCGACTTGTTAGATGGAACCGCCTCTGAACTCCGAGCTGGTTTACTTTGTGTCTGTGCCTATATGAGGAAAGACAGACATAGGCTACAAGTCTCGCACATAAAAAAAACCCAGAATGTCCTGGTACACACAGGGTCGTGGGTGTATAGAACGGGCTGTCAGAGGCATGTACTAGTGCACCGTTTAAGAAACATTTGGACATGTACGTGGATGGGACGGGTTGAGAGGGATATGGGGCAAACGCTGGCAGGTGGGACTGGGATAGAAGTCGCTCCATTCTTTCATCATATGACAGTCCCGCCATCCTGCGAATTAACCTCGTGAACCTGCGCTGCATTCCAACAATAGCAAGAATGTCCTTCCACAAATTGGGAGACCAAATGTGCACACAATACCTCAGATGTGGTCTCACCAGGTCCCTGTACAACTGCAGAAGGATCTCTTTGCTCTTGTACTCAAATCCTCTCGTTGCGAAGTCTAACATGCCATTAGCTTTCTTCATTGCCTGCCGTACCTGCATGCTTACTTTTAGTGACTGATCTACAAGGATTCCCAGGTCTTGTTGCGCTTCCCCTTATCATAATCGGACACCATTCAGATAATAATCTGCCTTCTTGTTCTTGCCACCAAAGTGGATAACCTCCCATTTATCCACATTACACTGCATCTGCCCACTCACCCAACCTATACAAGTCACCCTGCATCCTCATAGCATCTTTTTCACAGTTCATCATGCCACCCAGCTTTGTGTCATCTGCAAATCTGCTTATGTTACTTTTTATTCCTTCATCAAAATCATCTATATATGGATTGTAAATGGCTGCGGTCACAGAACCGAGCCTTGCGGTACCCCATTAGTCACTGCCTGCCATTGCGAAAGGGACCCATTAATTCCTACTCTTTGTTTCCTATCTGCCAACCAATTTTCTATCCATGTCAATACACTGCCCCCTATACTACGTGCTCTAATTTTGCCCACTCATCTCCTGATTGCCCACTAATTGGCCACTAACCAGTGTCCTCATGTACCTGTCCAAATGTCGTAGTGTTATTACTATGGCACTCCCTATGATACTGTGCACCTCCATGAGATCACTGCTCTCTCTACTGAGCTCCATGGAATAAAGTCCTGGCGTGTCCAGCCTTTCCCTCGAGCTCCGAACCTTGTCTCCGGGCAACTTGTTCGATAATATATTCAGCGCTCTTTACAAATTAGTGGCATATTGCCCAAACACGGTGGCTAAAAATATGCACATTACTCCAAGTGCGTCCTCACTAACGTCTTGTCCAACTGAACATAACTTTCCAACTTTTAAATTTTATTCACTGGCTGATGAAGACAGTTCGCCAAAAAAACCTTCTCCACCACCCTATCCCCCTGTTACATCCCTTTTTTTGCAACTATGTACTTTTGTTCTGCGATCCCTCTGCTCTACAACACTCCCCAGCGAACTATCATTCACGGTGAAGATCATGCCCTGGTCTGACTTCCCAAAATTTAAACCTCACACTTACCTGCAACAAACACCATTTGCTATTTCTCAGCTCACTTTCCAATCTGAAAAAGTTCCTGCTTTAATTCTTGCTCACCATTTTCACTGACTGTGATATCACAGGGGGGAGATAAAAAGGCGAAAGAGAGAGGGGGTGAGAGAGAGAGGGTGAGAGAAAGATTGAGAGAGGGTGAGAGAGAGGGGAGAGAGAAAGAGAGAGAAAGGGTGGAGAGGGAGAGTG
>NW_027601745.1:7500-65000 GCF_053455715.1 Rhinoraja longicauda
GGGACGAGGAGGGTTCCAGAGGGAAGGCAGGGACAACTTAGGATCCGGCAGCAGAGTGGCTCCGTTAATGGATTCATTCCTCAGTTCGGTAACAACACACGACGGTAGATCCGCGGCCACTGGTTCAGGAGATCGATCCAATTATTGACCAACAGGCGGTGGAATCCAACTGTGACAGACTCCACAGTGAGAAGTGTCCACGGGAGCGGGTGTTCACTCTGATCAATAACTCAGACACAGTGAACTTCACAATGTAAACCCCTCCCAGTCACACCGTCCCGGGGAGCTGCCTGTCCCGAGCACTGGGACAACTCTGGGAAGGTCCTACTGAAGGCACGAACAACATTCTAGTGGGTCCCGGCAGTGGGAGAAAAAGGTAGTTAGTTTCGGCTGTCTGAAAATAAGAAAAATCGCAACATTAATTCAAAGAGATTTCACTGAGAGGATTGATATGCTTCACATACTCTTGTCCAACGATCATCAGTTGGGAATATTGTAACGCGATCAGAATCAGGTCAACACCGGTTAGCGGACGGAGTTATAAGACTTGAATTGTTCTGCTCACTTACCAGGGACTCCAACGGCAGCAATGATCACGTACAAGATTTTCTCCACGGCGTAATATTCATGCATTTTCTCTGCCCAGCGACGTGTCCAAGTGAGCTACCGGTAATCTCTCGGAATGAAATGCTGGGGCAGAACATTCCCGGAGATTTTATACCACTTTCCGTCTCCACCGGGACAGTCAAGTTTCAATAGTGTTTAAAAATAGAGATTTTGAAATGATTCGCAAATAGATGACATCAGACAAGTGAAATCCCTGCTGAGACAGGTCGTGATTTATTCAGGGAATTGATTGAGAAACTCCAAAGACTGGGAATCGTGGCGATACTGAGGGATGGAAATTGGGAGCGGCATTGCTCCAGCAAAGGGGATATTGTTTCAAACTCCATCAGGTCCAACTCTCCGCCTCATGTTGTTTGTCTGATTTCCTTCAATCCGCTTCACTCACTAAGGCAATCCCAAATTCCAGGGACCCTCTCAGGGCTTCTGGTGCCCAGTTTGATGGTGGAGTGGGCGAACATGTTTCTCAGGTTGAGGAGTTAGGTCAACAGATCACCTCGCACTAAAATGGCCCCTCCACTCTGGTTCACCGCTCAATATGATCGCCGCTTAACTGACTGCAACCTCAACCCCACACTCCCGGCGAGGCCGGTAACCATTCACACCTTGCTTGCCTGCAGTGGGTCTGATTTTGCGCCGGGACAATAACATTCCCTGCCTTCGTCACGTCTGAGGAGGAACGACCCAAAGACTCACGACACTCAGAAAACAGAAACATTGTGGCTTCAGAATTGTTCGAAACCCAAATAATACAGCGAATGATGTGGCACATCTCCCTCCTCCCTTTCTCTCTCCCTCCATCCTTACTGCTCTCCTCTCTTTGAACTGTGACTCTCTCTCCTACCCTCTCTATTCTCTCTTTCTGCGCCTCTGTTTCTGTCAATCTTTCACCCCTTACCCCTCCCTCCCCTCTCACTCTCACTGCATCTCTCCCTCAGTTTCTCTCTATCTATCTCACGCTTCCCTCTCTCCCTTTTGCCAACCCACTCGCTCTGAACACCCCTCCCTCTTCATCTTCCCAATCTCCCTTTGATAATTCACTGCCCCTCCATCTCTTCCCCTTTCGTCTTCTCAGCTATCTCTCCCTATCTGTCTCTCTCTCTCTTTTCCCCAACTCTCCTCCTGCTCGCCCCCACTTCTCTCTCCAACGCCATTCTTGGGAAGTGCGGTTAGAACGGTTAGCCGCCATGGGATGTAACAGCTGTCCCTGTGCCTCTTCCCTGGGGACTGGAGAGTGTTTCCTCTGTGACCCCCTCCCCTCCGGTCCCTACACCCCCTCTCTATGACCCCATCCCTCCTGCCCCTACACCCCCTCTCTATGACCCCCTCCCTCCTGCCCTTACACCCCACACTCTCCTCGTCTCTGTGACACCCTCCCCTCCCGCCCCTACACCCCTCCTGTCTCTGTGAACCCCTCCCCTCCGGCCCCTAAACTCCCTCTCCCTGTCTCTGTGACTCCCCTCTCGTCCTCTTCAAAGCCCCCACATCCTTCCTGTAGTGTGGGACGAACAGAACTGCGTGCAATACTCCAAATGCAGCCTGACCAAAGTCCTGGAGAGATGCATCTTGACGTCCTGGCTCTTGAACTCGATTCCGCGGCAGATGAAGGCAAGCGGACCACACGCCTTCTTCACCGCTCTGTCTACTTGTGTTGCCACTTTACGAGGAGTTCCGGAGTTTATCAGGAACAGTTTCTTTCTCTCCACAATCAGACTACTGCACGGAGTTAGTATTTAGAGTCACAGAGTGATGCAGCGTGGAAACAGGCCCTACCTTCGCCCCAACTTGCCCACACCGACCAACATGCCCTATCTACACTATTCCCACGTGCCCGCGTTTGGCCCATATCCCTCCAAACCTGTCATATCCATGTACCTGTCCAAGTGTCTCTTAAACTGTGTGATAGTCCCTGCCTCAACTTCCTTCTCCGGCAGCTCGTTCCATACACCCACCACCCGCTGTGTGGAAAAGTTGCCCCTCGGGTTCCTTCTAAATCTTTCCCCCCTCACCTTAAACCTATGTCCTCTGGTTCTCATTTCCCCTACTCTGGGCAAGGGACTCTGTGCATCTAGCCGATATATTCCTCTTATTTAATAGCATTTATTTCAAGAGGGCTTGCATATAGTCAAGTCATGTCAAGTCAATTTTATTTGTATAGCACATTTAAAAACAACCCACGTTGACCAAAGTGCTGTACATCTGTTAAGGTACTAAGGAAAAAATGAAACATACAGTAGCACACAAACATATCAGCACATACAAAACAGTTCACAGCGCCTCCTCAATGGGCCTCAAACGCTAGGGAGTAGAAATAGGTTTTGAGCCTGGACTTAAAGGAGTCGATGGAGGGGGCAGTTCTGATGGGGAGAGGGATGCTGTTCCGCAGTCTAGGAGCTGCAACCGCAAAAGCGTGTTAAACCCTGAGCTTAAGCCTAGACCGCGGGATAGTGAGTAGCCCCAAGTCGGCCGACCTGAGGGACCTGGAGTTAGAGAGGTGGGTTAGAAGATTTTTGATGTAGTGGGGGGGAATGTCAATTTAGGGCTTTATATGTGAATAGGAGGAGCTTGAAGTTGATCCTGTACCGTACAGGGATCCAGTGGAGAGAGGCCAGAATCGGCGTGATGTGGTCCCTTTTACGGGTACTCGTCACGAGTCTCGCTGCGGCGTTTTGGACCAGTTGCAGGCGGGACAGGGAAGATTGGCTGATCCCAGTGTATAGGGAGTTGCAGTAGTCTAGGCGGGAGGAAATGAGAGCGTGAATGGTTTTTTCAGTGCCGTCGAATTGGAGGAAAGGTTTGATTTTAGCTATGGTACGAAGTTGGAAGAAGCTGGCTTTTACCACAGCGTTGACTTGCTTGTCAAATTTTAATGCAGAGTCAAATAACACGCCGAGGTTTTTGACATGTGGTTTGACTAGGCAGGATAGGCTTCCAAGACTGCCAGTTATCGATTTGATGGAGTCGGGGGGCCTAATAGGATGACCTCAGGCTTGCTCTCGTTTAATTAGAGGAAGTTCTGTGCCATCCAACATTTTATGTCCTCAAGGCAGTGTAAGAGGCTGTTTAAATTTGACTGGTTGTAGGGCTTCAGGGGGAGGTAAAGCTGAGTGTCATCGGCATAGCAGTGGAAAGAAATGCCGTGCCTTTGAATGATTTGGCCAAGGGGGAGCATGTATAGAGAGAAGAGAATGGGGCCTAGGATGGAGCCTTGTGGAACTCCGCAGGAGGGGCTAGCTGGAGCAGAGGAATAACTGCCGATGTTGATGGCGAAACTCTTAACTTTGAGGTAGGAAGCGAACCAGCTCACGGCAGTGCCATCAATGCCAACCGCGTACCGGAGACGGTCAATAAGGATGGTGTGGTCCACTGTATCGAACGCTGCGCTGAGGTCGAGACGGAGCAGGATTGCACAGTCGCCGGTGTCGATGGCGAGAAGCAGGTCATTGTGTACCTTCAACAAGGCAGACTCTGTGCTGTGGTGGGCTCTGAAACCTGACTGGAAACTTTCCAGGATGGTGTTTTGGTGTAGGTATGGCACTAATTGGTTTAGAATTGCCTTTTCAAGGACTTTTGACAGGAATGGCAGTTTGGAAATGGGTCTGTAGTTACTAGGCAAGGTGGGGTCTAGGTTAGGTTTTTTCAGTAGGGGCTGGACCACCGCGTGCTTGAAACAGGTTGGAACAGTGCCAGTGGCCAGGGAACTGTTGATAATAGAGCGACTATTGCAATGACATCCTTCAGAAGGGCAGTGGGGGCAGGATCAAGGGGCAGGTTGCAGGTTTCATAGCGGAGACAAGCTTTGCAAGGGAGGATAGAGTGACGGGTTGGAAACAGTCCAATTTAGATGAACAGACTCGCGAGACAGCTAGGTCACGGGTGGGAGGGGAAATGTTCATTCTAATGTTCTCAACTTTGCTGGTGAAAAATTTAGCGAATTCTTCGCACTTAGCAGGGGACCTAACTAAGCTGGTACTGGGGGCGGGACATATGACAGAGGTAATTGTGCTAAATAGGACCTTGGAGTTATGAGAGTTTTTGGAAATAAGGTCGGAGAAGTATTGTGCTCTAGCAGACTTTACTGCTTCCTGGTATTTGAGAAGATTGTTTCTCAGAATTTCGAAGGAAATTTGAAGCTTGTCACATTTCCACCTCCGTTCTGATTTTCTGCACTCCCTTCTTAGGGCTTTGGTGGTGTCATTGAGCCAAGGCCGACCTTTGGGCTTAGGCTTTTTCATTTTAAGGGGAGCGATAGAATCCAGGATGGAAGAGCAAGTGATATTAAATAAAGAGGTGAGATCCTCAGTGCTGAGATGGGGGGGGAGAAGCCTCAATAGTGCAGAAGTTGGGGGCAGCTGTGAGAGCCTCGGAGAATTTACTGGCAGGCAATGAATTTATGTCGCGGGAGTAGCGAACAGGGAGATGAGATTTTGCGGGAGATAAAGGCAGAGATGCGTCAAAAATGATAGCGCTGTGGTCCGATAGACAGGCCTCAGTAGTTTCAATGATGTAGATTGTGAATCCGGACGATAACACTAGGTCGAGAGTATCCTAACTTGTGAGTGGGTCCCGTGGTGTGAAGAGTCTGTGGTCTCCGCAAAGCCATCAAGGGTGCCAAGAGACAATACCGGGAGAAACTTAAGTCCAAGTACAACCTCTGGGTCACACGGAGAATGTGGCACGGTCTGATTAAGATAAATGGATGCAAAGAATGTTCGGGGACGGCACGTGATGACGTAGGCACAGGTTGTGGTCTTCCAGCTCCTCCGAACAAAACTTAGAAAAGTACCGAGTAAGTTAAAAAAAAATTGAACAAAAGTTTCTTAGAAAGTCTATAATTCTCTATAAAGATCGGGGGATTATTGAAACATGTCTCCTAAACAAAAACTGAAGAAACATATTGGTTTAAAGAGATCGGGTGAGAAGAGGGAAGGAGGCCCTGTTGCGATGGAGAATCCTCGTGCTCAAGTTGAGAGGACTGATCCCGAAGAATGGCAAGCAGGAGCGGCGGCACCCGGGAGGAAGAAACATGCCTCGCGTGAATACGGGGAACCGCGCATGCGCGAACAGGGGAACCGTGCATGCGCGAAATGTCACAAGGGAAGTTAAAGAAACTACAATCCCAGGATGCCTCTGCCACAGATAGTGACATCGACCAGGACCAGGACCAAGAACATACAGACGATCAAGAAGATTCATCAGAAGATGAACCTTGCCTATTTGATAGACCTAAAGGTAAAATTGAAAGTAAAAAATATAGGGGAAGTATGGAAGAGATCTTACAAGAAGTATGTGAACAATTAAAAAATAATACCATCGCCACCAACAGAAGTTTAAAAAAAATGGATAAATTGGATAAAAAAGTTTAAAAATTGGAAGTTAAGACTGAAGATACTACTGAAAGAGTGAATAAGATCGAGGACAACGTAACTGCTTGGATAACAGAAAGGAAACAGATATTTGAAAAACTGGACTTGTTGGAGAATACTAGTAGACGAAACAATATAAAGATTGTTGGTCTTGAAGAAGGCGCAGAGGGAGAAGATTCAATAGAATTCTTTCAAAAATGGATTCCGAATATTTTGGGAATGGAAAAAAGTGAAATCGAAATTGAAATTGAAAGGGCACATAGGGCATTAAGACCAAGTCCAAAACAGGGTCAGTATCTGAGATCAATTCTGATAAAATTATTGAGATATCAAGATAAAGAAAGAATTTTGAAGGCGGCTGCACAATGCATAAAGAATTCTACTCCTCCGAAAAGTGGAGAGAATAACCTTTTTTTCTATCCTGATATAAGTTATGAGCTTTTGAAGAGAAGGAAGGAATTCAACCCTGCGAAAAAAGCCCTGTGGCAAAAAGGTTATCGATTTTACCTGCGATACCCTGCAACACTGAATATTTTTATAGAAAGAGAAGGAAACAATTTTTTTACTGATTACCAGGAAGCTGAGGAATTTGCTTTAAAACTTCCAAAGGCTCACCAGATACAAGAAGAACGACAATGAGACATGGATTGAAACGGATATGAACGGAGAGATGATAAAGGATATGAAATGTAAAGATTGAATGAATAATGATTGGGAGAAAAGGTTATGCTAGTTCGGGGGGGGGTGGAGAACCACCAATTGATGACTGCGGGATTCATGTGTGTATTCATGGCATGTGCCATGACCCGTAAAATGGAGGGAGGTAATGCTGTTTTCTTTTTTATAAACAGCATTAGTAGGGGGTTATTTCGGGTTTCTTTAACTATTTATTTTTCTTTTTCATCTTTTAGCCTGGATGTTGGGGGAGGGGGGGGATGTACAGCAACATGGTGAATTTTAAGGAAACTCCCCAAAGAACCATGAGAAACGAGGTGTTAAGTAATGTTATAGATAGGAGTAATTTTGTTAAGAATAATGGTTAAATTACTGAACTTTTGAGTTTTAATGTTAATGGGTTAAATGGGCCGGTAAAAAGAAAAAGAATTTTAACACATATTAAAAAAATGAAGATAGATATAGCTTTTTTGCAGGAAATTCATTTAACAGAGATGGAACATCAGAAATTAAAAAGAGACTGGGTGGGAACGGTTACTGCAGCTTCATTCAATTCAAAAGCGAGGGGAGTTGCAATTTTGATTAATAAAACATTACCAATCAAAATACAAAATACAATTATTGATCCTGCGGGAAGATATGTGATTATACATTGCCAACTCTTTTCGGAATTATGGACCTTGATGAATATTTATGCACCAAATGAAAATGATATAAAATTTATACAAGAAACTTTTTTGAATCTGGCCGATGCCCAAGATAAAATACTAATAGGTGGAGACTTTAATTTTTGCTTAGACCCAGTTTTAGATAGATCAGTTAGGACAGTTACAAAAACGAAAATAGCAAAATTAACTTTGTCATTGATGAAAGATTTAAATCTAACCGATATATGGAGAAGACTTAACCCAAGAGAAAGAGATTATTCTTTTTACTCATATAGACATAAAACTTATTCGAGGATTGATCTCTTTTTATTATCAACAAACATACAGGACAGAGTGAAAAATGTTGAATATAAAGCAAGAACATTATCAGATCACTCCCCTTTAACAATGTCGATGGTAATGATGGATAAAGAGGAAATTACTTATAGATGGAGATTTAATTCAACATTATTAAATCGAGAAGATTTTTGTGAGTTTATGAGAAGACATATTCAATTTTATTTAGATACAAATTCCAACTCAGTTGATGATAAATTTGTTATATGGGATGCAATGAAAGCATATTTGAGAGGACAGATAATAAGTTATACTTCCAAAATTAAGAAAGAATATATGGCCGAAGTAGAGCAATTGGAGAAAGAAATTACAAAATTAGAAAAAGAATCTCAAAGGTATGTAACGGAAGAGAAACGAAGACAACTTATCAATAAGAAGTTACAATATAATAAGTTACAATAAGAAGTTACAATATAATACATTACAGACATACCGAACAGAAAAAGCAATTATGAGAACTAAACAGAGTACTATGAGTTAGGAGAGAGATCACATAAGGTCCTTGCTTGGCAGTTGAAAGCCGAACAGTCTTCGAGAACGATTAACGCTATTAGAATAAATACAAATAAAATTACTTATAAACCTTTAGAAATTAATGAAACCTTTTTTAAAAAAAATTCTGAATTATACGTCAGAATCACAAAAAGATACTAATGAGATAGATTTTTTTAGCACAAATAAACCTTCCTAAATTAAATTTAGAAGAACAGATGGGATTAGATATGCCTTTTTCATTAAAAGAGGTCAAAGAAGTGTTAATATCACTACAGAGTAATAAATCCCCAGGAGAAGATGGGTTCCCGCCAGAATTTTATAAAAAATTTAAATAATTATTAATTCCTCCTTTTATGGAGGTAATACAGCAGGCGGAAAGAACACATAACCTCCCAGAGTCTTTTACGACAGCGATTTTAACAGTAATACCAAAAAAACATAGGGATCCTTTAAAACCAACATCATATAGACCTATATCTTTGCTGAATACAGATTATAAAATAGTAGCAAAAATTTTATCTAATAGATTGTCTAAGTATTTACCAAAATTAGTACATATGGATCAAACTGGATTTATTAAAAATAGACATTCTGCAGATAATGTAACTAGGTTACTTAGTATAATGCATTTGGCACAAAAGAGGAATGAAATAAGTGTAGCAGTAGCTCTGGATGCAGAAAAAGCATTTGATAGGTTAGAGTGGGATTTTTTATATAAAGTATTGGAAAAATATGGGTTAGGAACAACTTTTATAAACTGGATTAAAACTCTAAATGTGAATCCCAAAGCTAAGGTAGCGACAAATGGCCAAATTTCAACACCGTTTCAATTAAAAAGGTCAACTAGACAAGGATGCCCATTATCACCTGCTTTATTTGTCCTGGCGATAGAACCGTTAGCTGAACTAATTAGAACTGACCCAGATATTAAGGGTTTTAAAGTCAATCAGGAAGAATTTAAGATTAATTTATTTGCAGATGAGGTTTTGATACACTTAACAAAACCATTAGATTCGTTGCGCAAACTATCTTTTAGATTAGAAGAATATGGAAGAATATCAGGTTATAAAATAAATTGGGATAAAAGTGAAATTTTACCCCTTACTAAAGGAGATTACACTCAATGTCGATTACTAACCCAATTTAGATGGCCATTAATTGGTATAAAGTATTTAGGTATAAGAATTGATAATGATATGAAGAATTTATATAAATTAAATTATTTATTATTACTAAGAAAAATAAAAGAGGACCTTGATAAATGGATGACATTACCAATAACATTAATAGGAAGAGTTAATGCCGTTAAAATGAATATATTTCTGAAATTACAATATTTATTCCAAACATTACCAATACAAGTACCACAGAAGTTTTTTCAAGAGTTAAATAAATATGTGCGGAAATTTCTTTGGAAAGGTAAAATGTCAAGAATATCGTTGGAAAAATTGACATGGAAGTTTGATTCAGGAGGATTACAACTTCCGAACTTTAAGAATTATTATAAAGCAAACCAACTGAGGTTTATTGCATCTCTTTTTGAAGAAAAAAACCCGGCATGGATAAGAATAGAACTAGATAAAATAGGAGAAAATATACCAGAAGACTTTATATATAAATGGGAACCTAAATTGATACGGGGACTGAAAGAATCTCCATTATTAAAACACTTGATCGGATTATGGAATAAGGTAAATTTTGAGGATGAAACAAAAAAATCTTTATTAGGAAAGACAACTTTGATTCAGAATAGATTGATACCTTTTACAATGGATAACCAGCTTCTATATAGGTGGCATCAAAAAGGGATTAGATATATAGGTGATTGCTTTGAAAAAGGTATATTGATGTCATTTGAACAATTGAAAAATAAATATCATATATCAAATAATTCCCTTTTCTGTTACTTTCAATTAAGAGCTTATTTAAAAGATAAATTGGGTCAAACAATGTTATTGCCGAAATCTAAGGAAATTGAAAACCTAATTCAAAAAGGACAAATCATTTTTTTTACTTCTATTATATATAATCTAATTCAAAAAAGGCTCCTAAACAAGGAATTCATATATCAAGGCGAAAATGGGAAACGGATTTGAATATTAATATTGATGGAACAAATTGGTCAAAACTATGCCTTGACAGTATGAAAAATACAATAAATGTTCGGTTTAGACTAGTACAATATAACTTTCTGCATCAATTATATATCACACCACAAAAATTAAAGAGAATAAACTCAAGTTTATCTGACCAATGTTTTCGGTGCAATCAAGAAATTGGTACTTTGTTTCATTCTACTTGGTCCTGTTCAAAAATACAACCTTTTTGGACAAACTTAAGAAGCTTTTTAGAACAGATTATCGGAATACAACTTCCATACAACCCAAGATTTTTGTTATTGGGTGATGTTGAAGGAATAAGACCACAACTTAAAATGAATAAATATCAGAAAGAATTTATAAAAATTGCATTAGCAGTAGCCAAAAAAACTATCGCAGTTACTTGGAAATCTGATTCCTATTTAAGTATGGACCTTTGGAATAATGAAATTTCTAACTGTATCCCACTTGAAAAAATTACTTATAATTTAAGGAACAAATATGATACTTTTTTAAATATCTGGCGTCCTTATCTACAAAAGAGGGGCCTATATATATAGAAGAATTGTTCATATTTACAATGGTTCTTTTGGGAGAGATGTATATACATATACAGTTTATTCTGTTTGGAATTCCATGGGGCGTGTGCAGGACCACCAACAACCAGGCAGTCTTTAATCTTTTTTTCTTTTCTTTCTTTTTCTTATTTGGGGTTAGTATCAGGGGGGTGGGGGGGAAGGGTGGGGGGGGTTGTTTTCCAAAAAGTTCTGTAAAAAATAAAAAATAAATAATAAAAATTTTAATTAAAAAAAAAAAAAAAAGAATGTTCAGCCAATATCATTGGTGATAGTGCAAACCAACCTGATGAACTGAATACTTTTGTATGGTGACTTCTGGCTCTTCAGACTCCAGTGTGCCTCTCCCCAGGGTGACAGTTGCAGAGGTTAGAGCGGCCTTGCTGTGGGTAAATCCACGAAAAGCAACAGGCCTAGACGGAGTTCCTGGCCGTGTCCTTAGTAGCTGAGCGGAAACGCTGGCAGCTGTATTCGTGGACATCTTTGTTCTTTCCCTACTCCGTTCTCAGGTACCCAACTGCCTCTTGAAGACCACCATCATTCCAGTGTCGAGGAAAGGCAAAACCTCAAGTTTAAACGACCACCGAACAGTGGCCTTGACATCCACCATCATGAAATGTTTTGGGAGGCTTGCAATGCAACGCATTATATCCAGTCTAGCCAGCGTCCTTGACCCACTGCAGTTCGCCTACCGCCACAACAGGTCCACGGACGATTTCATCGCCCTAGCCCTACACTTATTCCCAGATCACCTGGAGCGTAGTAATTGCCGGGATTCTGAAATACAAGTGTGAAGCAAGATCAACGTAGAAGACTCAGATGACACCCGTGGAGTGAGGAAAACGTATCGAATGTCCGAAATGAGTGACCCAATAAAATAACTGATAGTCCGAAACAAATGCATACTTCGCACAACTCAAGCGCACCTGAGTTAGAGTGAAAATTACATCGCCGTCGCACCTGAACATTGCTACAAAATCAGTTCAAGCCGAACAATAGAAATAGAAATAGCCGATCATGCTTACTTATTGCTAAAGTCGATTTGGTAGCTATATTCCAAATGTTGTGGATGTATAAATGCACTATCTTCAACATGTCTCAACTACCGTTACTGTTAGCTCGTTCTTTATACCCATCACCATCTGAGTGTTAAGGTCTTTCCTTCCAGTTCCTTGTAAATCTAGCCTCTCTTAACCCTCTGATCTCTGTTATTTGCTTCTCCATTCTGGGTAAATGACAGTGCATCCATTCTATTTATTCCCCTCACGATTTATACACCTTTGTAACATTACCACTCCCCCCCTCTCCCAGCCTCCTGCCATCCAAGGAATATAGAACTTAACTCCACCTAGAGCTCAGGCCATAAAGATAATTATGAGCGAAGCCCTGCTTTAACTAACAACGGTGATACCACAAATGGGAAAAAGGTACATAGACTGGACCGAGAGCCACGAGTCACACGGCAGAGAAACAGCCCAGCAACTATCCTTGTCTACGATTTCCAATTAATAAGTCCCAGCACATGCTCCGTAGATTATTATGCTTCGACGTTATCTCATTTGAAGAGCGCGATACGGATCTTCAACTCGGTGCAGAGATTGAAGTCATGATTTGTCCGTCGAAAAAAAAGTGCCCTTCAAAGGACCAACAGTTGATCAGATGGTCTACCCTGTCACCTTCACGATAGTTCATACGGTCTGCCATCCCTACTCCATGGCGGATATTTGTCTATGGAACAGATGCGCTACACCACTGCGAACTATGTTCTGCATTCTGTATCTTCCTTTTGCTTCATTTATTGTTCTTGATTTTGAACTGATAATATTTGTATATCGTATTTAATCTGTTTGGATCGCATATAGCACAACGTTATTCGTGCGGCTCGATAAACGTGGCAATAATGAACCTGAACCTGAAGCCTAAATCTCAATCCACCTTTCAACTTATTTGGTTACACCTTTACAAACCAATGAGCCTTATAGTTAATAGAAGCATTGTATCATTAATACTTTTACCTATGCACATCGGCACAAATCGGGTTCTACATCGGGTCCAATGAAGGATTTATGTTTCTATAGAACTCTAATGCTCCAAATGCAAAGATGCGGCTCCCAGAGGAACGGTGGACCGGAATTATACAAGGTGGCTTGAGAAAAGATTGTTAATTATTACAAATACGCGGACAAATCGGGGTTTGGTGGAAATATGAAAACTACATTCATAAAGATATTCTGTATCAAGAACTATTTTCTTCATTCTGTAGCTTCCCCTTGACCCGATCTATTGCACTTTTCGTTACACTGATTGTTTTTGTGTTTGGAATATTTGAACTGAGTGAATAGCATGCAAAAACAAGGCTTTCCACTGCACATCGGTACGTGTGATAATAATAGACCTAACCTGCCCAAATGACCTGAGATAAATAACGACTCTGATCAGCGCGGGAATGTTCGTACTGCGATGCTGACTAAGATTGTACACGAGACACAGGCGGTGTTGATATAAAAGAGAAGGTGATGAATGGCCGTTAACCAGAAATGGATTGTTGGGCAGTGGCGAAGAGAAGGTGAAGTGTGGGGATGGGAGTAAGAAAACAAAATACACGCTGATATTGGGTTGCGGGCCGTAGTAATTCTCCGGCATCTGAAATACAAGAGGAGGTCGGGATATACTCAGATGACAGAACACATCCGCGGAGAGAAGGAATATATGTTATGTCAGAAGTTAATGATTTCATCAAAACGATATTGACGAGCAACATGCAGTGTGGTATCAATTTTCAAACCAAAAGCAACATCGGTGCTGCTCGTCGGCCCACCTGGACATTGTTGCAGAATCAGTTCCTGCTCAACATTTATTGCACAACAGCTACCTAATTATTTCTTGCTACTGTCTCATTGGCATCTGTATTTCCAAATGCTCTGGCTGTAGAACACTTCACCACTAACTCCTTCGACTGCTTGTCCCATGTACCCACCACCGTTGGAGTGTAAATTCCTTCCTTCAGTTTCTTTTAAATCTTGCCACTCTGACGTGGAGCAATCACTTTGAAGCGACACCCTAGAAGGCACACAAACGAAAACAAAAAGACAATTGTTATGTCCCCTGTTACCCTTGTCAAAATACGGCAACAGAATAAAGGGGAGGCCATTTAAAACTGAGGTTATTCACCCAGATAGTTGTGAATTTGTGGATTTCTCTGCCACAGAAGGCAGTGGCGGTCAATTCACTTTGTTGAATTTGAAAGAGAGTTAGATAGAGCTCTAGGGGCTAGTGGTATCAAGGGATTTGGGGAGAAGGCAGGCACAGGTTACTGATTGTGGATGATGAGCCATGATCACAATGAACGGCGCTGCTGGATCGAAGGGCCAAATGTCCTCCTCCTGCAACTATTTTCAATGTTTCTACAAGCATATTGTTACATTTAATGGCAGCTTGGTCAGGGAATAACTCTGCCAGGACCGCGAGAAATTGCAGAGGATTGTAAATATAGCCCAGTCTATTAGAGACCCCAGACCAATCATATTATCCATCTACATTCCACGCTGCATAACATTACCCAAACACCCAACATAATCAAAGACATTGCCAACCCCTCAGTTCTTCTTTCCCCAACTCCAAATGGTAGAGAAGCAAGGCCATCACTGCATTTAACATTGCAGTAGCCTGCAAAGTTATCCTAATACGATGCATTAGTCACGTTTAACATTTGAGAGGTTTTGCAGGATTATTATTGCATTTCACATCGCAGGGTGTTGCAATATTTCTTTAATGCAAGGCGATCACTGCATTTAACATTGCAGCAGCCAGAAAAGTCATCCTAATGCGATGCATTTGTTGCATTTAACATTTGAGAGGTTTTGCAAAATTATTGCAATTAATTTAATGCATATAACATCCATGGGGGGTCGCTAGATGACTTTAATGCAAGGCCATCACTGCATTTAACATTGCAGTAGCCTGCAAAGTTATCCTAATACGATGCATTAGTCACGTTTAACATTTGAGAGGTTTTGCAGGATTATTATTGCATTTCACATCGCAGGGTGTTGCAATATTTCTTTAATGCAAGGCGATCACTGCATTTAACATTGCAGGAGCCTGAAAAGTCATCCTAATGCGATGCCGGGGGTAGTAAATACAATAATAATACTATAGTAATAATAATTTATATTATTAATAATAATAAGAATTAATCAAAGATTGATTGATCGATCGGTGGGTGGGTGGATGGATGTCAGGGGGAACCGTACACCAATAAAGATTTTAATGGTACCATGCATTAGTTGCATTGAACATTTGAGAGATTTTGCATGATTATTACAATGATTTTAATGCGTTTAATACCCCAGAACAGCTGCAATTTTGCTTGAATGCAAGGCCTGCGCTGCATTTAACATTGCAGGAGCCTGCAAAGTTGTTCTAATGCGTTGCATTAATTGCATTTAACATTTGAGAGGTTTTGCAAAATTATTGCAATTAATTTTATTGCATTTAACATCCCAGGGGGTTGCAATATTGCTTTCATGCAACGCCAGCGCTGCATTGAACAATGCAGCAGCCTGCAAAGTTATCCTAATACGATGCTTTAGTCGCATTTAACATTTGAGAGGTTTTGCAGGATTATTATTGCATTTCACATCGCAGGGTGTTGCAATATTTCTTTAATGCAAGGCGATCACTGCATTTAACATTGCAGCAGCCAGAAAAGTCATCCTAATGCGATGCATTTGTTGCATTTAACATTTGAGAGGTTTTGCAAAATTATTGCAATTAATTTAATGCATATAACATCCATGGGGGGTCGCTAGATGACTTTAATGCAAGGCCATCACTGCATTTAACATTGCAGTAGCCTGCAAAGTTATCCTAATACGATGCATTAGTCACGTTTAACATTTGAGAGGTTTTGCAGGATTATTATTGCATTTCACATCGCAGGGTGTTGCAATATTTCTTTAATGCAAGGCGATCACTGCATTTAACATTGCAGGAGCCTGAAAAGTCATCCTAATGCGATGCCGGGGGTAGTAAATACAATAATAATACTATAGTAATAATAATTTATATTATTAATAATAATAAGAATTAATCAAAGATTGATTGATCGATCGGTGGGTGGGTGGATGGATGTCAGGGGGAACCGTACACCAATAAAGATTTTAATGGTACCATGCATTAGTTGCATTGAACATTTGAGAGATTTTGCATGATTATTACAATGATTTTAATGCGTTTAATACCCCAGAACAGCTGCAATTTTGCTTGAATGCAAGGCCTGCGCTGCATTTAACATTGCAGGAGCCTGCAAAGTTGTTCTAATGCGTTGCATTAATTGCATTTAACATTTGAGAGGTTTTGCAAAATTATTGCAATTAATTTTATTGCATTTAACATCCCAGGGGGTTGCAATATTGCTTTAATGCAACGCCAGCGCTGCATTGAACAATGCAGCAGCCTGCAAAGTTATCCTAATACGATGCTTTAGTCGCATTTAACATTTGAGAGGTTTTGCAGGATTATTATTGCATTTCACATCGCAGGGTGTTGCAATATTTCTTTAATGCAAGGCGATCACTGCATTTAACATTGCAGCAGCCAGAAAAGTCATCCTAATGCGATGCATTTGTTGCATTTAACATTTGAGAGGTTTTGCAAAATTATTGCAATTAATTTAATGCATATAACATCCATGGGGGGTCGCTAGGTGACTTTAATGCAAGGCCATCACTGCATTTAACATTGCAGTAGCCTGCAAAGTTATCCTAATACGATGCATTAGTCACGTTTAACATTTGAGAGGTTTTGCAGGATTATTATTGCATTTCACATCGCAGGATGTTGCAATATTTCTTTAATGTAAGGCGATCACTGCATTTAACACTGCAGCAGCCAGAATAGTCATCCTAATGCGATGCATTTGTTGCATTTAACATTTGAGAGGTTTTGCAAAATTATTGCAATTAATTTAATGCATATAACATCCATGGGGGGTCGCTAGATGACTTTAATGCAAGGCCATCACTGCATTTAACATTGCAGTAGCCTGCAAAGTTATCCTAATACGATGCATTAGTCACGTTTAACATTTGAGAGGTTGTGCAGGATTATTATAGCATTTCACATCGCAGGGTGTTGCAATATTTCTTTAATGCAAGGCGATCACTGCATTTAACATTGCAGCAGCCAGAAAAGTCATCCTAATGCGATGCATTTGTTGCATTTAACATTTGAGAGGTTTTGCAAAATTATTGCAATTAATTTAATGCATATAACATCCATGGGGGGTCGCTAGATGACTTTAATGCAAGGCCATCACTGCATTTAACATTGCAGTAGCCTGCAAAGTTATCCTAATATGATGCATTAGTCACGTTTAACATTTGAGAGGTTTTGCAGGATTATTATTGCATTTCACATCGCAGGGTGTTGCAATATTTCTTTAATGCAAGGCGATCACTGCATTTAACATTGCAGGAGCCTGAAAAGTCATCCTAATGCGATGCCCGGGGTAGTAAATACAATAATAATACTATAGTAATAATAATTTATATTATTAATAATAATAAGAATTAATCAAAGATTGATTGATCGATCGGTGGGTGGGTGGATGGATGTCAGGGGGAACCGTACACCAATAAAGATTTTAATGGTACCATGCATTAGTTGCATTGAACATTTGAGAGATTTTGCATGATTATTACAATGATTTTAATGCGTTTAATACCCCAGAACAGCTGCAATTTTGCTTTAATGCAAGGCCTGCGCTGCATTTAACATTGCAGGAGCCTGCAAAGTTGTTCTAATGCGTTGCATTAATCGCATTTAACATTTGAGAGGTTTTGCAAAATTATTGCAATTAATTTTATTGCATTTAACATCCCAGGGGGTTGCAATATTGCTTTAATGCAACGCCAGCGCTGCATTGAACAATGCAGCAGCCTGCAAAGTTATCCTAATACGATGCTTTAGTCGCATTTAACATTTGAGAGGTTTTGCAGCATTATTATTGCATTTCACATCGCAGGGTGTTGCAATATTTCTTTAATGCAAGGCGATCACTGCATTTAACATTGCAGCAGCCAGAAAAGTCATCCTAATGCGATGCATTTGTTGCATTTAACATTTGAGAGGTTTTGCAAAATTATTGCAATTAATTTAATGCATATAACATCCATGGGGGTCGCTAGATGACTTTAATGCAAGGCCATCACTGTATTTAACATTGCAGTAGCCTGCAAAGTTATCCTAATACGATGCATTAGTCACGTTTAACATTTGAGAGGTTTTGCAGGATTATTATTGCATTTCACATCGCAGGGTGTTGCAATATTTCTTTAATGTAAGGCGATCACTGCATTTAACATTGCAGCAGCCAGAAAAGTCATCCTAATGCGATGCATTTGTTGCATTTAACATTTGAGAGGTTTTGCAAAATTATTGCAATTAATTTAATGCATATAACATCCATGGGGGGTCGCTAGATGACTTTAATGCAAGGCCATCACTGCATTTAACATTGCAGTAGCCTGCAAAGTTATCCTAATACGATGCATTAGTCACGTTTAACATTTGAGAGGTTGTGCAGGATTATTATAGCATTTCACATCGCAGGGTGTTGCAATATTTCTTTAATGCAAGGCGATCACTGCATTTAACATTGCAGCAGCCAGAAAAGTCATCCTAATGCGATGCATTTGTTGCATTTAACATTTGAGAGGTTTTGCAAAATTATTGCAATTAATTTAATGCATATAACATCCATGGGGGGTCGCTAGATGACTTTAATGCAAGGCCATCACTGCATTTAACATTGCAGTAGCCTGCAAAGTTATCCTAATACGATGCATTAGTCACATTTAACATTTGAGAGGTTTTGCAGGATTATTATTGCATTTCACATCGCAGGGTGTTGCAATATTTCTTTAATGCAAGGCGATCACTGCATTTAACATTGCAGCAGCCTGAAAAGTCATCCTAATGCGATGCCGGGGGTAGTAAATACAATAATAATACTATAGTAATAATAATTTATATTATTAATAATAATAAGAATTAATCAAAGATTGATTGATTGATCGATCGGTGGGTGGGTGGATGGATGTAAGGGGGAACCGTACACCAATAAAGATTTTAATGGTACCATGCATTCGTTGCATTGAACATTTGAGAGATTTTGCATGATTATTACAATGATTTTAATGCGTTTAATAACCCAGAACAGCTGCAATTTTGCTTTAATGCAAGGCCTGCGCTGCATTTAACATTGCAGGAGCCTGCAAAGTTGTTCTAATGCGTTGCATTAATTGCATTTAACATTTGAGAGGTTTTGCAAAATTATTGCAATTAATTTTATTGCATTTAACATCCCAGGGGGTTGCAATATTGCTTTAATGCAACGCCAGCGCTGCATTTAACAATGCAGCAGCCTGCAAAGTTATCCTAATACGATGCTTTAGTCGCATTTAACATTTGAGAGGTTTTGCAGGATTATTATTGCATTTCACATCGCAGGGTGCTGCAATATTTCTTTAATGCAAGGCGATCACTGCATTTAACATTGCAGCAGCCAGAAAAGTCATCCTAATGCGATGCATTTGTTGCATTTAACATTTGAGAGGTTTTGCAAAATTATTGCAATTAATTTAATGCATATAACATCCATGGGGGGTCGCTAGTTGACTTTAATGCAAGGCCATCACTGCATTTAACATTGCAGTAGCCTGCAAAGTTATCCTAATACGATGCATTAGTCACATTTAACATTTGAGAGGTTGTGCAGGATTATTATAGCATTTCACATCGCAGGGTGTTGCAATATTTCTTTAATGCAAGGCGATCACTGCATTTAACATTGCAGCAGCCAGAAAAGTCATCCTAATGCGATGCATTTGTTGCATTTAACATTTGAGAGGTTTTGCAAAATTATTGCAATTAATTTAATGCATATAACATCCATGGGGGGTCGCTAGATGACTTTAATGCAAGGCCATCACTGCATTTAACATTGCAGTAGCCTGCAAAGTTATCCTAATACGATGCATTAGTCACATTTAACATTTGAGAGGTTTTGCAGGATTATTATTGCATTTCTCATCGCAGGGTGTTGCAATATTTCTTTAATGCAAGGCGATCACTGCATTTAACATTGCAGCAGCCTGAAAAGTCATCCTAATGCGATGCCGGGGGTAGTAAATACAATAATAATACTATAGTAATAATAATTTATATTATTAATAATAATAAGAATTAATCAAAGATTGATTGATTGATCGATCGGTGGGTGGGTGGATGGATGTCAGGGGGAACCGTACACCAATAAAGATTTTAATGGTACCATGCATTCGTTGCATTGAACATTTGAGAGATTTTGCATGATTATTACAATGATTTTAATGCGTTTAATACCCCAGAACAGCTGCAATTTTGCTTTAATGCAAGGCCTGCGCTGCATTTAACATTGCAGGAGCCTGCAAAGTTGTTCTAATGCGTTGCATTAATTGCATTTAATATTTGAGAGGTTTTGCAAAATTATTGCAATTAATTTTATTGCATTTAACATCCCAGGGGGTTGCAATATTGCTTTAATGCAACGCCAGCGCTGCATTTAACAATGCAGCAGCCTGCAAAGTTATCCTAATACGATGCTTTAGTCGCATTTAACATTTGAGAGGTTTTGCAGGATTATTATTGCATTTCACATCGCAGGGTGTTGCAATATTTCTTTAATGCAAGGCGATCACTGCATTTAACATTGCAGCAGCCAGAAAAGTCATCCTAATGCGATGCATTTGTTGCATTTAACATTTGAGAGGTTTTACAAAATTATTGCAATTAATTTAATGCATATAACATCCATGGGGGGTCGCTAGATGACTTTAATGCAAGGCCATCACTGCATTTAACATTGCAGTAGCCTGCAAAGTTATCCTAATACGATGCATTAGTCACGTTTAACATTTGAGAGGTTTTGCAGGATTATTATTGCATTTCACATCGCAGGGTGTTGCAATATTTCTTTAATGCAAGGCGATCACTGCATTTAACATTGCAGCAGCCAGAAAAGTCATCCTAATGCGATGCATTTGTTGCATTTAACATTTGAGAGGTTTTGCAAAATTATTGCAATTAATTTAATGCATATAACATCCATGGGGGGTCGCTAGATGACTTTAATGCAAGGCCATCACTGCATTTAACATTGCAGTAGCCTGCAAAGTTATCCTAATACGATGCATTAGTCACGTTTAAAATTTGAGAGGTTTTGCAGGATTATTATTGCATTTCACATCGCAGGGTGTTGCAATATTTCTTTAATGCAAGGCGATCACTGCATTTAACATTGCAGCAGCCTGAAAAGTCATCCTAATGCGATGCCGGGGGTAGTAAATACAATAATAATACTATAGTAATAATAATTTATATTATTAATAATAATAAGAATTAATCAAAGATTGATTGATTGATCGATCGGTGGGTGGGTGGATGGATGTCAGGGGGAACCGTACACCAATAAAGATTTTAATGGTACCATGCATTCGTTGCATTGAACATTTGAGAGATTTTGCATGATTATTACAATGATTTTAATGCGTTTAATACCACAGAACAGCTGCAATTTTGCTTTAATGCAAGGCCTGCGCTGCATTTAACATTGCAGGAGCCTGCAAAGTTGTTCTAATGCGTTGCATTAATTGCATTTAACATTTGAGAGGTTTTGCAAAATTATTGCAATTAATTTTATTGCATTTAACATGCCAGGGGGTTGCAATATTGCTTTAATGCAACGCCAGCGCTGCATTTAACGATGCAGCAGCCTGCAAAGTTATCCTAATACGATGCTTTAGTCGCATTTAACATTTGAGAGGTTTTGCAGGATTATTATTGCATTTCACATCGCAGGGTGTTGCAATATTTCTTTAATGCAAGGCGATCACTGCATTTATCATTGCAGCAGCCAGAAAAGTCATCCTAATGCGATGCATTTGTTGCATTTAACATTTGAGAGGTTTTGCAAAATTATTGCAATTAATTTAATGCATATAACATCCATGGGGGGTCGCTAGATGACTTTAATGCAAGGCCATCACTGCATTTAACATTGCAGTAGCCTGCAAAGTTATCCTAATACGGTGCATTAGTCACGTTTAACATTTGAGAGGTTTTGCAGGATTATTATTGCATTTCACATCGCAGGGTGTTGCAATATTTCTTTAATGCAAGGCGATCACTGCATTTAACATTGCAGCAGCCAGAAAAGTCATCCTAATGCGATGCATTTGTTGCATTTAACATTTGAGAGGTTTTGCAAAATTATTGCAATTAATTTAATGCATATAACATTCATGGGGGGTCGCTAGATGACTTTAATGCAAGGCCATCACTGCATTTAACATTGCAGCAGCCTGAAAAGTCATCCTAATGCGATGCCGGGGGTAGTAAATACAATAATAATACTATAGTAATAATAATTTATATTATTAATAATAATAAGAATTAATCAAAGATTGATTGATTGATCGATCGGTGGGTGGGTGGATGGATGTCAGGGGGAACCGTACACCAATAAAGATTTTAATGGTACCATGCATTAGTTGCATTGAACATTTGAGAGATTTTGCATGATTATTACAATGATTTTAATGCGTTTAATACCCCAGAACAGCTGCAATTTTACTTTAATGCAAGGCCTGCGCTGCATTTAACATTGCAGGAGCCTGCAAAGTTGTTCTAATGCGTTGCATTAATTGCATTTAACATTTGAGAGGTTTTGCAAAATTATTGCAATTAATTTTATTGCATTTAACATCCCAGGGGGTTGCAATATTGCTTTAATGCAACGCCAGCGCTGCATTTAACAATGCAGCAGCCTGCAAAGTTATCCTAATATGATGCTTTAGTCGCATTTAACATTTGAGAGGTTTTGCAGGATTATTATTGCATTTCACATCGCAGGGTGTTGCAATATTTCTTTAATGCAAGGCGATCACGGCATTTAACATTGCAGCACCAGAAAAGTCATCCTAATGCGATGCATTTGTTGCATTTAACATTTGAGAGGTTTTGCAAAATTATTGCAATTAATTTAATGCATATAACATCCATGGGGGGTCGCTAGATGACTTTAATGCAAGGCCATCACTGCATTTAACATTGCAGTAGCCTGCAAAGTTATCCTAATATGATGCATTAGTCACGTTTAACATTTGAGAGGTTTTGCAGGATTATTATTGCATTTCACATCGCAGGGTGTTGCAATATTTCTTTAATGCAAGGCGATCACTGCATTTAACATTGCAGCAGCCAGAAAAGTCATCCTAATGCGATGCATTTGTTGCATTTAACATTTGAGGGGTTTTGCAAAATTATTGCAATTAATTTAATGCATATAACATCCATTGGGGGTCGCTAGATGACTTTAATGCAAGGCCATCACTGCATTTAACATTGCAGTAGCCTGCAAAGTTATCCTAATACGATGCATTAGTCACATTTAACATTTGAGAGGTTTTGCAGGATTATTATTGCATTTCACATCGCAGGGTGTTGCAATATTTCTTTAATGCAAGGCGATCACTGCATTTAACATTGCAGCAGCCTGAAAAATCATCCTAATGCGATGCCGGGGGTAGTAAATACAATAATAATACTATAGTAATAATAATTTATATTATTAATAATAATAAGAATTAATCAAAGATTGATTGATTGATCGATCGGTGGGTGGGTGGTTGGATGTCAGGGGGAACCGTACACCAATAAAGATTTTAATGGTACCATGCATTAGTTGCATTGAACATTTGAGAGATTTTGCATGATTATTACAATGATTTTAATGCGTTTAATACCCCAGAACAGCTGCAATTTTGCTTTAATGCAAGGCCTGCGCTGCATTTAACATTGCAGGAGCCTGCAAAGTTGTTCTAATGCGTTGCATTAATTGCATTTAACATTTGAGAGGTTTTGCAAAATTATTGCAATTAATTTTATTGCATTTAACATCCCAGGGGTTGCAATATTGCTTTAATGCAACGCCAGCACTGCATTTAACAATGCAGCAGCCTGCAAAGTTATCCTAATACGATGCTTTAGTCGCATTTAACATTTGAGAGGTTTTGCAGGATTATTATTGCATTTCACATCGCAGGGTGTTGCAATCTTTCTTTAATGCAAGGCGATCACTGCATTTAACATTGCAGCAGCCAGAAAAGTCATCCTAATGCGATGCATTTGTTGCATTTAACATTTGAGAGGTTTTGCAAAATTATTGCAATTAATTTAATGCATATAACATCCATGGGGGGTCGCTAGATGACTTTAATGCAAGGCCATCACTGCATTTAACATTGCAGTAGCCTGCAAAGTTATCCTAATACGATGCATTAGTCACGTTTAACATTTGAGAGGTTTTGCAGGATTATTATTGCATTTCACATCGCAGGGTGTTGCAATATTTCTTTAATGCAAGGCGATCACTGCATTTAACATTGCAGCAGCCAGAAAAGTCATCCTAATGCGATGCATTTGTTGCATTTAACATTTGAGAGGTTTTGCAAAATTATTGCAATTAATTTAATGCATATAACATCCATGGGGGGTCGCTAGATGACTTTAATGCAAGGCCATCTCTGCATTTAACATTTAACATTTAACAGTAGCCTGCAAAGTTATCCTAATACGATGCATTAGTCACGTTTAACATTTGAGAGGTTTTGCAGGATTATTATTGCATTTCACATCGCAGGGTGTTGCAATATTTCTTTAATGCAAGGCGATCACTGCATTTAACATTGCAGCAGCCTGAAAAGTCATCCTAATGCGATGCCGGGGGTAGTAAATACAATAATAATACTATAGTAATAATAATTTATATTATTAATAATAATAAGAATTAATCAATGATTGATTGATTGATCGATCGGTGGGTGGGTGGATGGATGTCAGGGGGAACCGTACACCAATAAAGATTTTAATGGTACCATGCATTCGTAGCATTGAACATTTGAGAGATTTTGCATGATTATTACAATGATTTTAATGCGTTTAATACCCCAGAACAGCTGCAATTTTGCTTTAATGCAAGGCCTGCGCTGCATTTAACATTGCAGGAGCCTGCAAAGTTGTTCTAATGCGTTGCATTAATTGCATTTAACATTTGAGAGGTTTTGCAAAATTATTGCAATTAATTTTATTGCATTTAACATCCCAGGGGGTTGCAATGTTGCTTTAATGCAACGCCAGCGCTGCATTTAACAATGCAGCAGCCTGCAAAGTTATCCTAATACGATGCTTTAGTCGCATTTAACATTTGAGAGGTTTTGCAGGATTATTATTGCATTTCACATCGCAGGGTGTTGCAATATTTCTTTAATGCAAGGCGATCACTGCATCTAACATTGCAGCAGCCAGAAAAGTCATCCTAATGCGATGCATTTGTTGCATTTAACATTTGAGAGGTTTTGCAAAATTATTGCAATTAATTTAATGCATATAACATCCATGGGGGGTCGCTAGATGACTTTAATGCAAGGCCATCTCTGCATTTAACATTTAACATTTAACAGTAGCCTGCAAAGTTATCCTAATACGATGCATTAGTCACGTTTAACATTTGAGAGGTTTTGCAGGATTATTATTGCATTTCACATCGCAGGGTGTTGCAATATTTCTTTAATGCAAGGCGATCACTGCATTTAACATTGCAGCAGCCTGAAAAGTCATCCTAATGCGATGCCGGGGGTAGTAAATACAATAATAATACTATAGTAATAATAATTTATATTATTAATAATAATAAGAATTAATCAATGATTGATTGATTGATCGATCGGTGGGTGGGTGGATGGATGTCAGGGGGAACCGTACACCAATAAAGATTTTAATGGTACCATGCATTCGTTGCATTGAACATTTGAGAGATTTTGCATGATTATTACAATGATTTTAATGCGTTTAATACCCCAGAACAGCTGCAATTTTGCTTTAATGCAAGGCCTGCGCTGCATTTAACATTGCAGGAGCCTGCAAAGTTGTTCTAATGCGTTGCATTAATTGCATTTAACATTTGAGAGGTTTTGCAAAATTATTGCAATTAATTTTATTGCATTTAACATCCCAGGGGGTTGCAATATTGCTTTAATGCAACGCCAGCGCTGCATTTAACAATGCAGCAGCCTGCAAAGTTATCCTAATACGATGCTTTAGTCGCATTTAACATTTGAGAGGTTTTGCAGGATTATTATTGCATTTCACATCGCAGGGTGTTGCAATATTTCTTTAATGCAAGGCGATCACTGCATTTAACATTGCAGCAGCCAGAAAAGTCATCCTAATGCGATGCATTTGTTGCATTTAACATTTGAGAGGTTTTGCAAAATTATTGCAATTAATTTAATGCATATAACATCCATGGGGGGTCGCTAGATGACTTTAATGCAAGGCCATCACTGCATTTAACATTGCAGTAGCCTGCAAAGTTATCCTAATACGATGCATTAGTCACGTTTAACATTTGAGAGGTTGTGCAGGATTATTATAGCATTTCACATCGCAGGGTGTTGCAATATTTCTTTAATGCAAGGCGATCACTGCATTTAACATTGCAGCAGCCAGAAAAGTCATCCTAATGCGATGCATTTGTTGCATTTAACATTTGAGAGGTTTTGCAAAATTATTGCAATTAATTTAATGCATATAACATCCATGGGGGGTCGCTAGATGACTTTAGTGCAAGGCCATCACTGCATTTAACATTGCAGCAGCCTGAAAAGTCATCCTAATGCGATGCCGGGGGTAGTAAATACAATAATAATACTATAGTAATAATAATTTATATTATTAATAATAATAAGAATTAATCAAAGATTGATTGATTGATCGATCGGTGGGTGGGTGGATGGATGTCAGGGGGAACCGTACACCAATAAAGATTTTAATGGTACCATGCATTCGTTGCATTGAACATTTGAGAGATTTTGCATGATTATTACAATGATTTTAATGCGTTTAATACCCCAGAACAGCTGCAATTTTGCTTTAATGCAAGGCCTGCGCTGCATTTAACATTGCAGGAGCGGGGGGCGTGTCCAATGTCTGGCTGAGTAGACATAACTTTTCAGCACTCCCGAGAACAAAGCCCTAAACTACCAAAAAAAAGACGCACTAAAAGAATTAAAGTACTTTAATTTAAAGTTAAAAGTATAAAGAACGTACTGATGAACCCCAAGAAAGAAAGGAAGGGAGCACTGCTGCCACTGAAGCCAAGAAATCCACCGAGGGAATCAAGAAAGAAAATCGAAGGTAGGCCTACAGCCACGACGGAGCAGGGGCCTGGATTTGAGGAGCTCTCAGCAGGCGCAGAGGCATGGCCCTCTGGTGGCCGAGAGGCTCAAGTTTCGGAATCGAGTGAAGAGGAGGGAACAAGCAGTGAAAGTGGAAACAAGAAAGAACGGGATCAAGAAGATTCAGAGATTAAAATTAAAGCGATGTTTGAAGAAATTATTAAAAGGCTCATGAAAATTGAAGGAGCTCACAAAGTGATGGAAAAAGAAGTGAAAGCATTGAGGATAGATAATAAGGAACTGCATAACGATAACAAGGAGCTTCATAAGGACAATATGGAAATATATAAGACTTTGAAAAAAATGGAGGGGGACTTTCAAACAGTGATAAACAGAGTGGATAATATAGAAATGGAGAATGAATTGTTAAAATCCAGAGTGGAAAGAAATGAAGATAGTATTACTGCTGCAACAATTGAAAGCAAAAAGATCGTGGAAAAGTTGGATGCCTTGGAAAACTACAGCAGGAGAAATAATGTTAAAATTGTTGGCTTGCCAGAGGGAGTTGAGGGGGAAGACCCAATCAATTTTTTTCAAGATTGGATAGTGACTAGTCTTGGAATAGATAAACAAGGACCGATGGAAATAGAAAGAGCACATAGGGCTCTAAGACCGAAACCTACGAATAATCAAAAGCCAAGATCTGTGTTGATTAAATTCTTAAGATACCGAGATAGAGAATTGGTCCTCAAATCAGTCGGAATGAATATAAGACAGGGAAAACCAATAGAGTATGAAGGTACAAAAATAATTTTTTACCCAGATATTAGTAATGTCTTGTTGAGCAGGAAAAAAGAATTTAATAAGGCAAAAAATATTTTATGGAAGAAAGGATATAAGTTCATTTTACTGCATCCTGCTACTTTGAAGATCATGATCAACATTGGAGAAAATAAATTTTTCAAAGACTTTGTCAGAGCACAAGAATTTGCTGAAGAATTGCCATCGAGAATTGGTGAAGAAGATCCGTGAATGAATGATTATTAACAAGATTTGTATACTATAGAGGGGATCAATTGTATTAAGGATAGTTAATTTTTAGAAGTACTTGAAATATCGGGGGGGCTGGAGAATATGCATGCTCTACCATAATCATGGGCACAAGTGTGGTGTGGACCACACCTCGTATAAGAGGGGGGTAATGTTGTTAATTTATTTATTAACAACATTAGAGGGAGGGTTTACTTTTCTTTCTTTCTTTTTTCTTTTAATCTGTTTTTGTACCTGGACGATGGAAGGGAGTACACTGAAATACGGCACAACGTAAATATTCGAAGAGGTAACAAGGTAAGGAGGAAGGGGAAAAAAAAAAAAAAAAAAAAGATTGAATGGAGAATAAATTAAATTTTTTAAGTTATAATGTGAATGGGTTAAATGGACCGATAAAAAGGAAGAGAATTTTAACACAGATGAAAAAATTGGAAGTGGATATAGCTTTCTTACAAGAAACACATCTAACGGAAAAAGAACATCAAAAGTTAAAGAGAGATTGGGTAGGAAGTTTGGTAGCATCTTCTTTTAATTCAAAAGCAAGAGGGGTTGCGATCCTATTTAAGAAAACGCTACCAATTAAGATACAAAATATTGTAAGTGACCCAGTAGGTAGATTTATAATCGTACATTGTCAAATTTTCTCAGAATTGTGGACTTTAATGAATATATATGCACCAAATACAGATGATGAGAAGTTTGTGCAGGATACTTTTCTAAATCTAGCGGAAGCACATGAAAATATATTGATAGGGGGAGATTTCAATTTTTGTTTAGATCCAGTAATGGATAGATCATCAAGGACAACGACAAGGACAAGAGCAGCGAAGACAACCTTGAATTTAATGGAAAGTTTAAATTTAATAGATGTTTGGAGGAAAAGCCATCCCAAGGAAAGAGATTACTCTTTTTATTCCAATAGACATGATACATATTCTAGAATAGATCTATTTTTGATTTCAGCTCAATTAAGCGGTAGAATAATACAAATAGATTACAAGGCTAGATTGTTATCGGATCACTCACCATTATTAATGAAAATTACGATGTCAGATAAAGAACAGGCAGTGTATAGATGGAGACTCAACTCTTTACTATTGAAAAGGCAAGACTTTTGTGATTTTATTCGAGGACAAATTGAATTATATTTGGAGACAAATTTAAATTCAGTGGATGATAAATTTATTGTATGGGACGCAATGAAGGCTTATTTGAGAGGCCAAATTATAAGCTACTCATCTAAGATAAAGAAAGACTATAGGAAGGAATCTGAAAGATTAGAAAAAGAAATCACTGTATTAGAAAAAGACTTACAGAAAACTTCTTCAGATACAAAAAAAACACAACTTGCAAATAAAAAATTTCAATACAATACATTACACACTCACAGAACTGAAAAACTAATATTACGAACTAACCAAAGATATTATGAATTAGGAGAAAGAGCCCACAAGGTATTGGCATGGCAACTGAAAGAAGAACAAATATCAAGAACAATAAATTCAATTAGAACAGATCAGAACATTATTACTTATAAACCTAGAGAAATCAATGAGGTATTCAAGCAATTCTACACTAATCTCTACCATTCTGAATCTGAAAAGGATGAAATTAAGATAAATAATTTTTTATCCAAGATACGATTACCAACAATCTCTAATGAGGAGCAGATGGGACTAAATGCCTCCTTTACTTTGAGAGAGGTGGAGGAAGTACTATATTCTTTACCAAGTAATAAATCTCCAGGGGAAGATGGTTTTCCGCCTGAGTTCTATAAAAAATTTAAAGAGTTGTTGTTACCACTATTTATGGAAGTGATACATCAAGCGGAGAAAACATCTACATTACCAGACTCCTTCTCATTGGCAATTATAACTGTAATTAAAAAAAAAGGGAAAGACCCTTTAAATGCATCTTCTTATAGACCAATATCATTGTTGAATGTAGATTATAAAATAGTTGCTAAACTTTTAGCAAGGAGATTGGCAGAATATTTACCGAAGCTGGTTAAAGAGGACCAAACTGGATTTGTCAAAAAAAGGAAAATATCTGATAATGTAGCAAGATTTATAAGTATTTTACATTTAGCACAGAAAAGAAAGGAATTGAGCGTAGCTGTTGCTTTAGATGCTGAAAAGGCGTTTGACAGGTTAGAATGGGATTTTTTATTTAAAGTATTAGAGAAGTACCGATTAGGAAACAGTTTTATTAACTGGGTAAAAGCTCTTTATAAACAACCTAAAGCCAAAGTGGTGACAAATGGCCAATCTTCTCAATCATTTAATTTGGAAAGATCTAGTAGACAGGGATGTCCCTTGTCACCGGCTTTATTTGTATTGGCCATTGAACCTCTGGCAGAGCTAATAAGATCAGATTTAGATATTAAAGGATTTAAAGTTAACCAGGAAGATCACAAGATTACTTTATTTGCAGATGATGTCTTAATTTGTCTTACTAGACCATTGGAATCCTTAAGAAAACTATATTCTAGACTGGAAGAATATGGGAAAGTATCAGGATATAAAATTAATAAAGATAAAACTGAAATAATGCCTCTTGTTGAAGGCAATTATGATCAATGTAAAAGAGAAAGTCAGTTTAAATGGCAAAAAGAAGGCATTAAGTTTTTAGGAGTTAAAGTAGATAATAAGTTAAATAATTTGTATAAATTAAATTATAAACCACTAATAAAAAAAATAGATGAGGACCTGAAGAAATGGATGAATCTTCCAATTACATTGATAGGGAGAGTTAACTGTATTAAGATGAATATTTTTCCGAGGATACAGTATTTATTTTCAACACTGCCTATACCTTTGCCAAATAAATTTTTCCAAGAATTGAACAAAACTGTGAGGAATTTTCTTTGGAAAGGTAAAATGCCAAGAGTGTCTCTGGAAAAATTAACATGGAAATTTGAATTAGGGGGATTGCAATTACCAAATTTTAAAAATTACTACCTGGCAGCGCAAATGAGTTTTATTTCATCCTTTTATCAAGAGGGTGGAAAAACAGCATGGGTTAAAATTGAAATGGATAAAATAAAAGAGTCTTGTCCAGAAGAATTTATATATAAATGGGGAAGCGAAGATATTAGTTAAGGATAAAGAGTCACCCTTGCTAAAACATTTAATTAATACATGGTTGAAAACAGTTAAAGTTAAGGATAAAAGATTTTTCTTAACAGCTAAAACTCCATTAGTAAAAAATGGATTATTGCCGTTTGCTTGGAATAATCAAATACTACAACTCTGGGAACAGAAGGGTATTAAAAATATAGGAGATTGCTATGAAGGGAATATCTTTTTGACATTTTCTCAATTGAGAAATAAATATCAAATTCCAGGGAATAGTATTTTCTTCTATTATCAATTACAATCTTTTTTAAGGGAAAAGTTAGAAAATTCAATGTCTCTATTTCAGATTAAAGGAATCGAATCCTTGATTCAGGGTAAGGGAATTAAAAAAATTATATCATCAATGTATAAACTACTACAGATAGCTAGTCCAAAGATAGGAATTAATAAAGCAAGACAAAGATGGGAAACAGATCTTAATATTATTATTGATGAACCAAGTTGGGAAAGACTGTGTCTAGATATTATGAAAAATACTATTAATGTGAGATACAGCTTAGTACAGTATAATTTTTTGCAGCAACTATATTTAACCCCGGAAAAATTAAATAAATTTAAACTAAATTCAACTGAAAGGTGTTTTAGATGCAACCAAGACGGGGGCACTTTTATACACTCTACTTGGGCATGTCAGAAGGTAACTCCTTTTTGGCAAGACCTAAAAAAGTTTTTAGAGCAATTGATGAATAAGATTATACCAATGGATCCAAGGTTGTTTTTGCTAGGAGATACAAAAGGAATAACACCAAAGCTAAGTCTCGATAAACATCAGGAAAGATTTCTCAAAATATCATTAGCAGTAGCCAAAAAATGTGTTGCGGTTACATGGAAAGAACAAAATGAAATAAGATTCGAAAGATGGTATGCAGAAATGCGGAGTTGTATCCCATTAGAAAAAGCAACGTATAATCTGAGAAATGGATACGACTTCTTTTTGAAGGTGTGGAACCCATTCATGGCAAAGTTAGGACTAAGAATAGGAAGTACTTAAATTCAGGATTGCCTTGTTACCTAGCAAGAATTTTTAAAGAAATTACTCGGAAGTGACCCCCTCGGGACTCCAGGTTTCTTTCTTTCTTTCTTTCTTCTACTTTTTCTTTTTCTTTCTTTTCAACTGAGGGGTGGGGGGGCGGGGGGGTGGGGGGAGGGGAGAAAATACAGAACAATACGTGTATAATCGAAGTTATAGGTTAGGGACTATTGTTTACTATTGTTTACTATGAAATGTATAATGTACAACGTATGGGTTCTGTTAAAAATTAAATAAAATATTTAATTTAAAAAAAACAAAAAAAAAACTAAGGAAGATACAAGCAATCTTCCAGATGTTCTAGTGGCCAGAGATCCTAGGGTGACGGAGGAACTGAAGGAAATCCACATTAGGCAGGAAATGGTGTTGGGTAGACTGATTGGACTGAAGGCTGATAAATCCCCAGGGCCTGATGGTCTGCATCCCAGAGTACTTAAGGAGGTGGCGCTAGAAATTGTGGAAGCATTGGTGATCATTTTCCAATGTTCTATAGATTCAGGATCAGTTCCTGTGGATTGGAGGGTAGCTAATGTTGTCCCGCTTTTTAAGAAAGGAGGCAGAGAGAAAACGGGAAATTGTAGACCAGTTAGTCTGACATCAGTGGTGGGGAAGATGCTGGAGTCAATTATAAAAGACGAAATTGCGGAGCATTTGGATAGCAGTAACAGGATTGTTCCGAGTCAGCATGGATTTACGAAGGGGAAATCATGCTTGACTAATCTTCTGCAATTCTTTGAGGATGTAACTAGGAAAATTGACAGGGGAGAGCCGGTGGATGTGGTGTACCTTGACTTCCAGAAAGCTTTTGACAAGGTTCCACATAGGAGATTATTGGGCAAAATTAGAGCACATGGTATTGGAAATAGGGTACTGACATGGATAGAAAATTTGTTTACAGACAGAAAGCAAAGAGTGGGGATAAATGGGTCCCTTTCAGAATGGCAGGCAGTGACTAATGGGGTACTGCAAGGCTCGGTGCTGGGACCGCAGCTAATTACAATATACATCAATGACATGGATGAAGAAATTAAAAGTACCATTAGCAAATTTGCAGATGATACAAAGCTGGGTGGTAGGTTGAACTGTGAGGAAGATGCTATGGGGTTGCAGCGTGACTTGGACAGGTTGTGTGAGTGGGCGGATGCATGGAAGATTCAGTTTAATGTGGATAAGTGTGAGGTTATCCACTTTGGTGGTAAGAACAGGAAGGCAGAGTATTATCTGAATGGTGTCAAGTTAGGAACAGGGGACGTACAACGAGATCTGGGTGTCCTAGTGCGTCAGTCACTGAAAGGAAGCATGCAGGTACAGCAGCCAGTGAAGAAAGCCAATGGACTGTTGGCCCTCATAACAAGAGGAGTTGAGTATAGGAGCAAAGAGGTCCTTCTGCAGTTGTACAGGGCCCTAGTGAGACCGCACCTGGAGTACTAGGCTTGTATACACTGGAATTTAGAAGGATGAGAGGAGATCTTATCGAAACGTATAAGATTATTAAGGGGTTGGACACGTTACAGGCAGGAAACATGTTCCCAATGTTGGGGGAGTCCAGAACAAGGGGCCACAGTTTAATTAAGGGGTAGGCCATTTAGAACTGAGATGAGGAAAAATAATTTCAGTCAGAGAGTTGTGAATCTGTGATTTCTCTGCCTCAGAAGGCAGTGGAGGCCAATTCTCTGAATGCATTCAAGAGAGAGCTAGATATAGCTCTTAAGGATAGCGGAGTCAGGGGGTATGGGGAGAAGGCAGGAACGGGGTACTGATTGAGAATGATCAGCCATGATCACATTGAATGGCGGTGCTGGCTCGAAGGGCCGATTGGCCTCCTCCTGGCCTCCTCCTGCACCTATTGTCTATTGTCTAGCTAGAGACATAGGCAGCTCTCTATGCGGTGCGCTCCCTCTCTCGCGAGGCCCACAGATGGAGATCTAGCTATACCTAGCTTTGTAGATAGCTACCTAGCAAATTAATTGCCAGATAGATCACTCATAATGGCTATATATCTAAATGACAGGATGACTAGATGCCTAAATGGCTATCTGGCTAGACGGATGAAAGGCTAGTTGGCTACTTGACTAATTGACCTGCTGGGAAGCTGGCTGGTTGGGTCGATGGCGAGCTGAATAACGCCAGATGGGTGGGTAGTCAGATAACGAGATGGCTTGATGAGTAGATGGCTAGAAGGATTGTTGGCCAGCTGGCTACATAGTTAGATAGATAGATAGCTATGCAGCTGGCTAGATAGATAACTACATGGCTAAATAGCTAGATAGTTGGATAGCAATAGGAGATATGTAAATCGCTAGATGGCCAGATTAAGAAATAAATAGATAGATTGATTCTCACAGAGACAAGTGGATAGATAGCTCCGTAATTAGATCACTGGATAGCTAGCTAGACTGCGAGCTATATAGCTGAATAGCTGGATAGTTGGATTCCTAGCCAACGGAGTAGATAACTGGGGAGATATCTAAATATATAGCTCGCTAGATAGTAAGATAGCTACCTAGGTAAATAGTTAGAAGTGTGCATAGCTAGGTGGCTAGCTCGATAGAGAGATAGATAGCATGCTAGCTAGTTAGAGAGATAGCTATTTAGCCTGTTAACTATACAGCTGGACAGCTGGATGGATAGTCAAATTGATAGGTTGCTGGATCCCTAAATAGGCGGAAAGCTGCTTTACTAGTTAGCATGACAGCCAAATAGCTGGATATCAAGTTATGTAGATTGATAGCCAGCGGGAAAGACAGCCAGAGAGCGTGTTAGCTCGCAACATCGGGAGTTCGCAGGTCCCTGGCTGGCGACCGGCTTTCGGGAGCTCCAGCCGTAGCAGCTTCGACCGCCCCGAAGCGCGAGGTACGATCGACCCGCCCGCAGGCCCTTCATCGCCCTGCGTGGCTCGGCCGCAGCACTTTCCATCGCCCGGTTTTTGTAAAGCGCTTTGAGCACCCGATAAGGCGCTATAAAAAATGAATGAATTATTATTATTATTATTATTACATAGCTAAATAGCTGCATTGCTAGATAGCTTGAACGTTAGATAGATGGGTGGCGAGATAGCTGGATCTCTGCACAGCAAAATAATTCGGTAGTTTTGTAGGCAACTCTTTGTGGAGTGCCCTCTCTCGCTCACTCGCTTTCTGGCGGCCGCGTGAAAGGGAGAACGAGAGAGTCCTAGTTGGATCCAGCTAGATAGGTGCTAAATCTCTGTAAAACTCACTTGCTATCTGTCTACTGAGCCATCTACTGGTGTGGCTGGCTAGATGCCTACCTCACTAGCCATCTAGCAAAGCTCTACCAAGCTAAACCGCTATCTGACCGTCAAAGTGGTTGGCTAACAATCTACTAATCTAGTTATCTATCTATCTGGCCATCAGTCTCGTTAGCAACCTAGCTATGTAGTTACCAAAATATCTAACTCTGTCGCTATCAATCCAGCTATCTCGAGAGCTACATTGCTAGCCAGCAGGATAGACTGTCAGACAGCCTGTGAGCTATCTCGATAGCAAGATAGCGAACTACCTAGATAGCTATCTACATGCAATGCTAGACAGCTAGAAAGCTGGATATCTGTATGGCGAGATAGTTGGATATATTGATAGTAAGATAGGTAGTTCTCTATCCAGGCAGCTATTTGAAGGGTGCGCTCTCTCTTTCTCATCCTCTGTGGGCCTCGTGAGAGAGGGAGATCTTGTTAGATCCAGCTAGATAGACAGCTACCTAGCACGTGAGATACCTGGATAGTTAGGAAAATAAATGCAGATGCTGGTACAAATCGAAGGTTTCACAAAATGCTGGAGTAAATCAGCAGGTCAGGCAGCATATCGGAGAGAGGGAATGGTTGACCCGATACGTCACCCATTCCCGCTCCTAGATGCTGTCTGACCTGCTGGGTTTCTCCAGCATTTTGTGATAGCTAGCTAAACGGTTAGATCGCTAAATAGATGGTTATACGTACAGATGACTGGATGGCAAGATCGCTTGAAAGGTAGATGGCTATTTGGCGAGACGGTTAGAAGGCTAGTTGGGGAGAGGCAAAGGGACAGGCGTTGGTCGAGGGGAGAAGTAAAGGGACAGATGTTGGTCGAGTGGGGAGTTGAGGGGCGAGTCCCTTTACCTCCCCAATCAACTCCATCCAAGGACCCGAACAGTCTTTCCAGGTGAGGCAGAGATTCACCTGCACCTCCTCCAACGTCATCAACTGTATCCGCTGTTCGAAGTGTCAACCTCTCTCCATCGGCGACACCAAGCGCAGGCTCGGCGATCGTTTCGCTGAACACCTCCGCTCAGTCAGTCTCAACCAACCTGATTTTCCGGTGGCTCAGCATTTCAACTCCCCCTCCCATTACCAATCTGACCTTTCTGTCATGGGCCTCCTCCATTGTCAGAGTGAGGACCAGCGCAAATTGGAGGAACATCACCTCATATTTCGTTTGGGTAGTTTACACCTCTGCGTTATCAACATTGACTTGTCTAACTTCAGATAGTCCCTGCTTTCCCTCTCAATCCACCCCCCCTTCCCAGTTCTCCCACCAGTCTTCCTGTCTCCGCCTGTATCCTATCTTTTTCCGGCTCCATCCGCTGACATCAGTCTGAAGGGCTCGACCCGAAACGTCACCCATTCATTCTCTCCTGAGATGCTGCCTGACCCGCCGAGTTACTCCAGCATTTTGTCTACCTTAGCTAGATAGCTAGTCAGGTAGATATATAACTATATTAATAGCTACAGATCGAGATGGCTAGATAGCCACATAGCTAGACAGCTAGACAGCTAGATGGCTAGAGAGCTAGACAGCTAGAGAGCTAGAGAGCTAGCGTGGCTTTTCGCAATTAGCTGGATAAAGAGATGGCTAGACTGCGTCGGGAATCGCATTTCTGCGCACATTTTCTCATGGCATTTGTAAAGGTGTTGACGTCGTCGTTCGGGTCAATTGTCAAATCCTTGAATAGCGACCAGTGTTAGAGCTCTAGGGTCAAGCGGAATCATGGATTTGTAGAGAAGGCAGGCACAGGTTACTGATTGTGCATGATCAGCCATGATCACAGTGTATGGCGGTGCTGGCTCGAAGGGCCAAAGGGCATCCCCCTGCACCTATTTTCTAAGCTTTCTATGTCTATAGACTCCGCCCAATCCCGGAGTCAGTAATGAGTTCATAAGATCATACGTCATTTGAGTAAGTCACTAGGCTCACCGAGTCTGATCCGCCATTCGATCATGGCTGCCCTATCTTTCCCACTAAAACCCAACCGCAACTTTGACACTTACTAATCACGGACCTGTCAGTCCCCAATTTAAAAACCTGTTAATGCCCCAATGACGGCCTCCAGAGGCGTCTGTGGCAGCATTCCCCAGATTCATCACCCTTTGACTAGCTTCAGAATAAAAGGACGTACATTTAAAATGAGATGATGAGAGATTTATTTCGTAAGAAGGTGGTAAATCTTTGGAATTCTGCCACAGATAGCTGTAGAAACCGTCATTGCGTATTTTAAAATCGGAGCTGGACATGGTCGTGATTCATAAGAGTGTCGACAATTACGGGGAGGCGGCAGGAGAATGGAGTTGAGTGGGAACGATAGGTGATCCATGATAGAATGCCGGAGTGGACTCGATGGGCCTTGGTGCACTAACTCTGCTGCTATGACTTTTGTACCCAGTGTTCTTTTTTAACAGTGCACTGCAGCATCCTCACACAGCGCACCCCAGTGGATGTACAGTGGCAATAGACTGTCACATCGCTCTCCCCTGGATGAACATCAGCAGCACACGGCAACATCCACACACAGCGCACCTCAGTGGATGTACAGTAGCAATGGACTGTCACACCGCTCTCCTGTGGATGAACACCAGCAGCACACGGCAACATCCACACACAGCGCACCTCGGTGCATGTACAGTGGCAATATACTGTAATGGCGCCCTCCCCTGGATGAACATCAGCAGCACACGGCAACATCCACACACAGCGCACTTCAGTACATGGACAGTGGGAATATACTGTCATGGCGCCCTTCCGTGGATGAACATCAGCATGAACATCAGCAGAACATCAGCAGTACACATCAGCAGAACATCAGCAGTACACATCGAGGCACAACAGCCCTCACTGTCTGTACAATATAAGTGCATCGCAGCATCAGCATTGCTTATGATGGACCTTGAGTTCCCAATGCGAAACACGCAAATCGTGGTAGTACGTTTAGAGCCATAAATAAGCCGCGTAGAATGCTTGCTATAGTTGACCGAGTCATTGAATATGAGTCAGATGTCAATATTCAACTTTAGAGAACTTTACTTCGGCCGCTTTTGCAGCATTGTGTACAGACAGTTATGTTCGCTCTCGTTCACGAAGGATATGGGCGCTTCGGAAATCGTGTTCAAGACGTTTACAAGAACATCGCCTGGAGCTTATGAACAATCAGACGTCGGACTGATTCATCGGAGTTCGGGCAGTAACCTGATAGATCGATAGCAAATTATGAGAGGCAAAGATATGGTAAACAGTCAGAACATTCCTCGCAAGATGGAAATATCAAGTATTGAAGGCCACCCCTTTATGGTGAAAGGGATGAAGTTTAAACGAGGTGTGCGGGGAAAGCAAGGGGCAGTGTGTGCATCGGAGGTCTGCATTGGGTGATAAGGAATAGGAGTAGAATTAGACCATTCGGCTAATCGTCTTATCCGCCAATCTTTTGCCCTCCAACCCCCATTCTCCTGCCTTCTCCCCATAACTTCTGATACCTGTATTAATTAAGAATCTTTCTGTCTACGCCTTTAAATATCCACTGACGTGACCTACACACCCTGTTGTGGCAAATAATTCCACAAATTCATCACCTTCTGACTAATTAAATTTCTGAGCATCTTCAAAAGAGAACGTAGATGCATTCTGAGGAAATGATCTCTTGTCCGAGACGCTCCCACAAGTGGAAACATACTTTACACATCCACTGGATTTAAACCATTCACATATCTGTATGTTTCAATGAGGTCCACCCTCATACTTCTAAACTCCGAGTGCAAGCCGGGAGCCGACCTAACCCTCGCCATAGGTTAACTTATTGCTGGAATCATTCCTGTAAACCTCCTCTGGAACCTCTCCAGAGCCAGCACACCTTTCCTCTGATATGGTGCCCAGAATTGCTCACAATATTCCAAATGCGGCCTTCCCAGCGCCTTGTATCGCCTCAACATTACATCCGTGTTTCTGTATACAAGTCCTCTTGAAATAAATGCAAGCACTGACTTTGCTTCCATTAGACATTAGAACAATAGACAATAGGTGCAGGAGTAGGCCATTTGGCCATTCGAGCCAGCACCACCATTCCATGTGATCATGGCTGATCATTCTCACCGATTCAACTTGCAGATAAAAAAATTGGGAATAATAATAATAATAATAATAATAATAATAATAATAATAATAATAATAATAATAATAATAATAATAATAATAATAATAATAATAATAAACATTTATTTTTATAGCGCTTTTCCAAATGCTCAAAGACGCTTTACAAAACAGTCAAGACATAAAAACAAACAAACGAACAAAAGATTTGTCCTGACGGAGAAGCGGCGAACAAACAGCGCCAGGTCCTCACACGTCAGGGTCCGGCTGTAGACAATAAAGAACACAAGACACACAATTACAATTTTAACACAAACAGCCATCACAGTGATTGCTCCAGGCACACCCTCACTGTGATGGAAGGCAAAGAAAAGTCTTATCTCCTCCTCATTCTTCTCCCGTGGTGCCACGAGGCGATGGAGGCACTCGACTTTTGAAGCCCCCACCGGGCGATGGAAAGTCCCAGGGCCGAGCCGAGCAGGCCGATGAAGGTTCTGAGCCCCCACCGGGCGATGGAAAGTCCCAGGCCGAGCCGAGCAGGCCGATGAAGGTCCTAAGCCCCCACCGAGTGATGGGAAGTGCCGCGGCCAGGCCACGCAGGGCGACGAGGGCCCTGCGAGCGGGTCGATCAAACATCGCGCTTCGGGGCGGTCGATGCTGCTACGGCTGGAGCTCCCGAAAGCCGGTCGCCAGCCAGGGACCTGCGAACTCCAGATGTTGCGGTCTGCAGGGCCCACGGCCGAAGCTTCCGAGATGGCAAGTCCAGGCCCCGCGACCGAAGTCTTCAAGGTCGATCCTAGCTGGAGGCCGCCGACTCCACGGTGTTAGGCCGTAGCACGAACGGAGATACGACACGATAACCAGCACTCCCAAGTCCCTTTGCACTTTCGATTTATGGGTTATTTCCCCACTTAGACAATAGTCTACGCCATTATTCATACTACCAAAATGCAGTACTCCGCACTTTGCTACACTATATTCCATCTGCCACTTCTCTGCCCATCCCCCAACATGTCCAAGTCCTTCTGCGGAGTCCATGCTTTCTCTAAACTATCTGCCCTTCCACCTCTTTTCGTAACATCCGCAAACATGGCCACAAAGCCTTCACTCCCCTCGTCCAAATCATAATATAAAACGTGGAGTAGCGGACAAACACCAATCCTTGAAGATCTCCACTATTTACTGTTGGCCAACGAGAAAAAAATCCCCCTTTATTGCCACTCTTTGTCTTCTGCCATCCAGCCAACCAGTTATCCATGTTGGTATCTGCCCTTTGACAGCGTGGGCTCTCATCTTCATAAGCAGCCATCTTGTGACACCTTATCAAAGGCTTTCTGAAAATCAAAGTAAACAACACCTACTGTCTCTCCTTTGGCTGTCTTGCTATTTACTTCTTCAGATAATTCCAGCAAATTTATCAAACACGACCTTCCCTTCACAAAGCCATGCCAACTTATGCCTATTTCATCGTGCACTTATAAATACTCTGTCACATCATCCTGTATAACGGGTCCTAAAATCTTACCACCCACTCCAGTGGTGTTGGAGGCAGATACAATAGTGATATTTAAGACAAGTGCAGATTTTCAGGTAATGAAGGGATATGCATTGTGAGCAGGCAGGTAAGGGTGGTCGTCTCATGTTCGGCACAGCCATTATTAGCCAAAAGTCCTGCCGTGCCTTGTACTTCGTGTAGGAAAGAAATGCAGATGCTGGTTTAAATGGAAGGTAGACACAAAATGCTGGTGTAACTCAACGAGACAGGCAGCATCATGGAGAGAAAGAATGGGTGACGTTTCGGATCGAGACCCTTCTTTAGACTGATGTCGGAAAAGGTCGGCGGGAAAGAGATAGAATGTTGTCGGAGACAGTGAGACTGGTGGGAGAGCTGGGAAGGAGGAGGGATGGAGAGAGAGGGGAAGCAAGGGCTAATTGAAGTTAGATAAGTCAATGTTCATATCGCTGGTATATTAGCTGCCCAAGCGAAGTATGAGGTGCTGTTCCTCCAATTTGCGCTGGGCCTCACTCTGACAATGGAGGATGCCCTGGACAGAAAGTTCAGATTGGGCATGGGGGAGCGGGGGTGAGTTAAAGTGCTGAGCAACCGGGAGATCAGGTAGAACTGTGTGGAGCTGTTCAGCGAAACGATCGCCGAGGTTGTGCTTGTTCTCGCCGATGTCACTCCATCAGTGCAATCCCAAAGTATACCGTTACACCAGTACTACCCTACAGTGCGTCACTCCATCAGTACAATCCCACTGTATACCGTTACACCAGTACTACCCCACAGTGCGTCACTCCATCAGTACTGTCCAACAGTATACCGTTACACCAGTACTACCCCACAGTGCGTCACACCATCAGTACTATCCAACAGTATACCGTTACACCAGTACTACCCCACAGTGCGTCACACCATCAGTACTATCCAACAGTATACCGTTACACCAGTACTACCCCACAGTGCGCCACACCACCAGTGCTAGCGCAGTGTCACTCCATCAATTCCATCCCACATTATGTCATAACAACTGTACTACCGCAAAGTGTGTCACCCCATCAGTACTACCCCAGAATGTGCCATTACTTCAGCACTACCCTACGTTAGGTTACTCCATCAATACTACTTCACAGTATGTCACTCCATCAGTACTACATGTTACTCCATTAGTAGTACCCAAGAGCGTGTCACTCTCATCAGTACAACCCCACAGTATGTCATGCCATCATTTCTTTCATGACGGTGTTTCACTCTGTCGGTACCACCTTAAGTATGTAATTTCATCAGTTCTACCCACAGTTTTTCACCCATAATACCATCGAATGTGTCACTATATCAGTACTACCCCAAAATATACCAGTCCTTCACTACTACCCCACAGGATGCCAATCCTTAAGCGTTATCGTACAGCGTGTCACTCCATCAGTACTACCATATCGTCGCTTACTCCATCATTACTGCATCACAGCGTATCATTCATTCAGTACTATCCCATAGAATGTCAATCAGTAATAGCAAATGGATAGTCATTCCATCAGTACTATTCCACAGTGCGTCATTCCATCAGTTCTCTCCCATTGTGTCACTCCATCAGAACTACACTATAATGTATTCTTACATCAGTACTGCCCCATTTAGTTTCACACCATTAATACTATCCTACAGTGTGCCACGACATCAGTACTACCATATCGCTTGTTCCTCCATCAGTACAACCGCACACCGTGTCACTCTATCAGTAATACACCAAAATGTTTTACTCCATCAGTACCTGCCCACAGTTTGTCACTTCACTAGTACAACCCCAAAGTGTATTGTTCCATCTGTACTGCCCACATTGTGTCACTCCACCAATAGTACCCCACTGGTCATCACTCCATCAATACAAGCCTACAGTGTGTTAGACGATCATTACTAGAACACACTATGTCGCTCCATCAGTCCAACCCCAGAGCGTGTTACTTCATTGGTACTACCGCACTATAAACCATTCCATCAATACACCCACAGTGTTTTTCAACATCAGTACCACCTTGTGTATTATTCCATTAGTACTACCACACAGGGTGTCACTCTATCAGTACTATCCAACGGTGTGTCCCTCCATCATTACTACACAAAGAGTCCTTCCATCAGTACTACCCCACAGTGTTTCAACCCACCAGTATTACTCTGGTATATGTCTATCCAACAGTACTACAACGCAGGGTGTCACACAATCAGCACTATTCCACAATATACTATTGCGTCAGTACTGCCACATAGTGTGCCATTCCATCAGTACTACCTCAAAGTGTGTCACTCCACCAGCACTACCCACAGTGTGCCATTGCTTCAGTAATACAACATAGCTTGTTACTCTATCTGTACTACCCTACACTGTGCCACTCCATCAGTGCCTCCCCATGGAGCATCGCACCAACACGAATATCATTCGGGTTATCATTGCATCAGTACTACGCCAGCGGGCGACACTCCATCAGAACAATCCATTATCACTCCATTGGTACTACCACGCAGCGTGTCACTCCATCAGTACTACCCCACAGTGTCAACCATCAGTACTTCCTCGCAGTGTCACTTCATCAGTATTCCCCACAGTATGTCACACCATCAGCCCTATTTCACTGTATCACTCCATCAGTAATTCCCCATAGTTTCACTCTATTAGTATTTCCCCACAATGCCTCACGCCATTAGCACTACCCGATGTTTATTATTCAATCAGGACTATCCCAGTGGGTCACTCCATAAGTGCTGCCACAAATTGTGTCATTCCATCAGTATTACCAAACAGTGTGTCACAGCATTAGTACTACACCACAGTTTGTCATCACCATAGTACTACCGCTCAGTGTGTCACTCCGTCGGTGAAACCACACAGTGTCTCACTGCATCAATACAACTCCATATTGTTACACTACATCGGTACTGCCCCACATCATGTCGCTCCAGTGCAACCCTAGAACGTGTCATTCCATCAGTACTCTCCGCAGTTTTGTCTTCCATCAGTACTCCCCAAAGTGTTTCACACCATCAGGACTACCTCAAATCTGCCATTCCATCCGCATTACCCCACGGTGTTCTAACCCATCGTTGCGACTCCATAGCGTGTAACTCCATCACTATTTCACCACAGTTTTTGATCGCAACAGTACTACCGCACAGCGTGTCAGTCCATCAGTATTACTGCGTCACTCCAACAGAATGTGCTATTACATCCGTGCTACTCCACATTGTGTCATTCCATCAATACACCCCCACAGTACGTCATTAAACCAGTACTACTCCACAGTGTTACACTCCATCAGTACAACACTGGAGCATGTCACTCCAACAGTACTACCCCACAATATGTTATTCCATCAGTACTACACCACAGTGATGCACTCACACGCACACGCACAAACAGACACACACACACACACACACAAATATCGGCACTCTTACATACTCTACCGCTCTCTCACACGCAGACCCGCATGCAAACGTGCACATTTTGGGATTGAGTGTATCCTTGGATGTTCGCGGCGAGCAGCGCAACGCAGCGTGGCCGGGAGTGTTCCCGGTGACGGGGCCAATCCCTTCAGTCGGCCCGATCGGCCCGGCTCGCCCACCGCGGATGGCGATGGGAACCGCGCCTCGGGAGCGAGGTGGGAGCCGCGAGGAACCGCAGAGAGCGAGGTGGACCGTCGGAGAGCGAGGAAGGCCGCCGAGAACGAAGGGGCGACCCGCCGTGCGGCGGCAGGGAGCGTTTGTAACTTTGTCGGCGTCAAAATGGGGCGACACTTTTGTACTGCCTAGGTGAGGTCTGCGACATGATGTTACCGGGTTGTCTGCAAAACAAATCATTTCACTCTACCTGGGTACGTGAAAATAAAGTATCATTGAATCATTGAAATTCCTGCAACCGCATACACTAACGCATACACACACACACACACACCGACTCATTTGCACAATCTCACACATTCACACTCGCACACACGTGCTAACACACTCTTGCACGGACTCGCACACTCGCACTGTCACACACAATCAATATCCAATGCGAGTCAGGCTGCACCTCTGGAGAAATCTAGTTGAGTATGTCAGTTCAGTGCAGTTTATTGTCACGTGTACCGAGGTACCGTGAAAAGATTTTGTTGCGTGCCACCCAGTCAGTGGAAACAAAATACATTATTACAGTCGAGCCATTTACAGAGTATAGATACATGATAAGGGGATAACGTTCAGTGCAAGGTAAAGCCGGCAAAATCCGATCGAGGATAGTCCGAGGGTCAACCATGAGGTAGATAGTAGTTCATACTTCTAAACTCCGAGTGCAAGCCGGGAGCCGACAAACGCTCGCCATAGGTTAACTTATTGCTGGGATCATTCTTGTAAACCTCCTCTGGACCCTCTCCACAGCCAGCACACCTTTCCTCTGATATGGTGCCCAGAATTGCTCACAATATTCCAAATGCGGCCTTCCCAGCGCCTTGTATAGTCTCAACATTACATCCGTGTTTTTGTATACAAGTCCTCTTGAAATAAATGCAAGCATTGACTTTGCTTCCATTAGACAATAGACAATAGACAATAGGTGCAGGAGTAGGCCATTCGGCCCTTCAAGCCAGCACCACCATTCCATGTGATCATGGCTGATCATTCTCACCGATTCAACTTGCAGATAAAAACATTGGGAATCCTTAAGCAGCACTCCCAAGTCCCTTTGCGCTTCCGATTTATGGATTATTTCTCCACTTAGACAATAGTCTACGCCATTATTCCTACTACCAAATACTCCGCACTTTGCTACACTATATTCCATCTGCCACTTCTCTGCCCATTCCCCCAACATGTCCAAGTCCTTCTGCGGAGTCCATGCTTTCTCTAAACTACCTGCCCTTCCAACTCTTTTCGTAACATCCGCAAACTTTGCCACAAAGCCTTCAATCCCCTCGTCCAAATCAAAATAAAAAACGTGGAGTAGCGGACAAACACCGATCCTTGAAGATCTCTACTAGTTACTTTTAGCCAACGAGAAAAAAATCCCCCTTTATTGCCACTCTTTGTCTTCTGCCATCCAGCCAACCAGTTATCCATGCTGGCGTTTGCCCTTTGACGGCATGGGCTCTCATCTTCCTAAGCAGCCATCTTGTGACACCTGGTCAAAGGCTTTCTGAAAATCAAAGGAAACAACATCTACTGTCTCTCCTTTGGCTGTCTTGCTATTTACGTCTTCAAATAATTCCAGAAAATTTATCAAACACGACCTTCCCTTCACAAAGCCATGCCAACTTATGCCTATTTCATCGTGCACTTATAAATACTCTGTCACATCATCCTGTATAACGGGTCCTAAAATCTTACCACCCACTCCACTGGTGTTGGAGGCAGATAAAATAGTGACATTTAAGACAAGTTCAGATTTTCAGGTGATGAAGGGATATGCATTGTGAGCAGGCAGGTAAGGTTGGTCGTCTCATGTTCGGCACAGCTATTATTAGCCGAAAGTCCTGCCGTGCCTTGTACTTCGTGTAGGAAAGAAATGCAGATGCTGGTTTAAATCGAAGGTAGACACAAAATGCTGGTGTAACTCAACGAGACAGGCAGCATCTCTGGAGAGAAAGAATGGGTGACGTTTCGGATCGAGACCCTTCTTTAGACTGATGTCGGAAAAGGTCGGCGGGAAAGAGATAGAATGTTGTCGGAGACAGTGAGACTGGTGGGAGAGCTGGGAAGGAGGAGGGGTGGAGAGAGAGGGGAAGCAAGGGCTAATTGAAGTTAGAGAAATCAATGTTCATATCGCTGGTATGTTAGCTGCCCAAGCGAAGTATGAGGTGCTGTTCCTCCAATTTGCGCTGGGCCTCACTCTGACAATGGAGGATGCCCAGGACAGTTCAGATTGGGAATGGGGGAGCGGGGGTGAGTTAAAGTGCTGAGCAACCGGGAGAACAGGTAGGACTGTGTGGGACTGTTCAGCGAAACATTCGCCGAGCATGCGCTTTGTCTCGCCGATATCACTCCAGCAGCACTATCCCACAGTATACCGTTATACCAGTACTACCCCACAGTGCGTCACACCATCAGTACTATCCCACTGTATACCGTTACACCAGTACTACCCCACAGTGCGTCACTCCATCAGTACTATCCGACAGTGTACCATTACACCAGTACTACCCCACAGTGCGTCACTCCACCAGTACTATCCAACAGTATACCATTACACCAGTACTACCCTACAGTGCGTCACTCCATCAGTACTACCGCAGGGTGTCACTACCAATTCCATCCCACATTATGTCATAACAATAGTACTACCGCATAGTCTGTCACTCCATCAGTACTACCCCACAATGTGCCATTACATCAATAATACCCCACGTTAGGTCACTCGTCAATACTGCTTCACAGTCTGTCACTCCATCAGTACTACATGTTACTCCATCAGTAGAACCCAAGAGCGTGTATGACACAGTATGTCATTCCATCATTTCTGCCCCACGGTGTTTCACACTGTCAGTACTACCTTAGGTATGTAATTTCATCCGTACTACCCACAGCTTTCCCCCCCTTCAGTAATACCATCGAATGTGTCACTCCAACAGTGCTACCCCAAAATGTATCAGTCCTTCAGTACTACCCCACAGGATACTAATCCATAAGTACTATCCCACAGCGTGTCAATCCATCAGTACTACCATATCGTCTGTTACTCCATCATTACTGCATCACAACATGTCATTCATTCGGAACTATCCCATGGAATGCCATTGCATCAATACTAGCAAATGGATAGTCATTCCATCAGTACTATCCCACAGTTTGCATTCGATCAGTTCTCCCCCTCAATGTGTCACTCCATCAGAACTACCCAATAATGTGTCATTACATCAGTAGTATCCCATTTAGTTTCACACCATTAATACTATCCCACAGTGTGCCACGACATCAATACTACCATATCGTTTGTTCCTCCATCAGTACTACGGCACACTGTGTCACTCCATCAGTAATACACCAAAATGTTTTACTCCATCAGTGCCCGCCCACAGTTTGTCACTTCGCTAGTACTACCCCAAAGTGTATTGCTCCATCTGCACTGCCCACATTGTGTCACCCCATCAATACTACCCCACTGGCTATCACTCCATCAATACAAGCCTACAGTGTGTTAGACGATCATTACTACAACACACTATGTCACTCCATCAGTACAACCCTAGAGCGTGTCACTTCATTGGTACGACCGCACTATATACCATTCCATCAATACACACCCACAGTGTTTTTCAACATCAGTACCACCTTGTGTATTATTCCATTAGTACTATCACACAGGGTGTCACTCTATCAGTACTATCCAACGGTGTGTCACTCCATCAGTACTACACAATGAGTCCTTCAATCAGTAGTACCCTACAGTGCTTCAATCCGCCAGTATTACTCTGGTATATGTCTATCCAACATTACTACACCGCAGGGTGTCACACAATCAGTACTATTCCACAGTATGCTATTGCGTCAGAACTGCCACATAGTGTGTCACTCCATCAGTACTACCTCAAAATGTGTCACTCCACCAGCACTACCCACAGTGTGCCACTGCATCAGTAATAAAATATAGTTTGTTACTCCATCTGTACTACCCTACACTTTGCCACTTCATCAGTGCCTCCCCATAGAGCATCGCACCATCAGGAATATCACTCGGGTTATCATTGCATCAGTATGTGTGTCACTCCATCAGAACAATACATTATCACTCCATCAGTACTACGACGCAGCGTGTCACTCCATCAGTATTTCCCACAGTATGTCACTCCATCAGCCCTATCTCACTGTGTCACTCCATCAGTAATTCCCCACAGTTTCACTCTATTAGTATTTCCCCACAATGCCTCACGCCATTAGCACTACCCGATGTTTATCATTCAATCAGGACTATCCCAGTTGGTCACTCCATAAGTGCTGCCACAAATTGTGTCATTCCATCAGTATTACCACTCAGTGTATCACTGCATTAGTACTACACCACAGTTTGTCATCACAATAGTACTACCGCTCAGTGTTTCACTCCGTCGGTGAAACCACACAGTGTCTCACTGCATCAATACAACTCCATATTGTTACACTACATCGGTACTGCTCCCACATCATGTCACTCCAGTGCAACCCTAGAACGTGTCACTCCATCAGTACTCTCCGCAGTTTTTTCTTCCATCAGTACTCCCCAAAGCGTTTCACTCCATTAGGACTACCTCAAATCTGCCATTCCATCCGCATTACCCCACAGTGTGCTAACCCATCACTGCGACTCCATAGCGTGTAATTCCATCACTATTTCACCACAGTTTTTCATCGCAACTGTACTACCGCAGAGCGTGTCAGTCCGTCAGTATTACTGCGTCACTCCAACAGAATGTGCTATTACATCCGTGCTACCCCACAGTGTGTCATTCCATCAATACACCCCCACAGTACGTCATTGCACCAGTACTACTCCACAGTGTTACACTCCATCAGTACAACACTGGAGCGTGTCACTCCATCAGTACAACCCTACAATATGTTATTCCATCAGTACTACACCACAGTGATGCACTCCATCAGTACTGCCTTAAGCTTGTTATTCCATTATGTACAACCACACGGACTCATTCAATTAGTATTACCCAACAGTGTAACCCTCCATCTGTACTGCCCCACCGTCAATCCTACTTCAGTGTGGAAGTCACAATGTGCAACCCGACAGTACCACCGAACATTGTGTCAATACTTCAGTACTCGCCCACTGTGCGCCATTCTGTCCATACTACCCCCAGTGTGTCATTCAATCAGCACTACACCGAAGTATGTCACTCCATCAGTACAACCGCGCAGTGTGTCACTCCATCAGTACTGCTCCACAGCGTGTCACTCCATCAGTTTTACCCCAAGGGGTGGGGTGATGGAGTGACAAACTGCGTGGTAGTACTGATGCAATGACATGAGTACTGCCACACAGTTTGTCACTCCGTCAGTACTACTTCAGTGTGGAACTATATCAGTACGACCCCAGGGTGTCAGTCCATCAATTCTACGCCACATTGTGCCAGTTTTTCAGTACTACCTCACAATGTATAACTCCATTAGTCTACCCCACAGTGTTTCATCCATCAATTCTTCCCCACAGTATGTCATTACAACATAACTACATCACAATTTGTCACTAAATCAGTATTATTCCACTGTGTGTCACTTCGTCAGTACTACTCTACAGTTTGCCATAACAACAGTACTACTCGTTGTGTCACTCCATCAGTATTACCCGCAGTGTGTTACTACATCAGTAGAGGCCCACGGTGTATCACTCCATCAGAATTACTGCAAAGTGTGTCACTTCATCAGTACTACTGCAGTGTGTCACTCATTCTGTACCAACCCACAGTGTGTTAATCCACACGAACTGCATCAACTGGTGTCACTCCATCAGTACTACAGTGTTCAAAGTAGGCCCTGTCATGATGCAGAAGCTGACTGAACTCTTCCAGTCCATGTGGAATGAAGGGAAGGTCCCACAACAGCTGAAAGATGCTAGCATAGTCCACGTCTACAAGAGGAAAGGCAACCGCCAGACTTGCGACAATCATCGAGGCATCTCCCTCCTGTCCATAGCTGGGAAGATCTTGGCCCGCATCCTGCTCAACCGTCTCATTCAACACCTTGAGCAGGGTCTCCTTCCAGAAAGCCAGTGCGGTTTCCGTGCCGGGCGTGGAACTGTCGACCATGATATTTGCTGCACGCCAACTCCAGGAAAAATGCCAAGAGCAGCACATCGACCTTTTCGTGACCTTCGTCGATCTGACTTGATGGCTTGTGGAAGATAATGCAGAAGTTTGGCTGTCCTAGCAAGTCCATCACGATTGTTCGGCAGTTCCATGACGGCATGATGGTGAAAGTGCTAGATGATGGAGACGAGTCGGAAGCCTTTCCAGTGACAAACGGCGTGAAGCAAGGTTGTGTTCTTTCCCCTACACTCTTCAGCATGGTTTTCTCTGCCATGCTGACTGATGCCTTCCGTGACTGCCAGGATGGAATACACATCAGGTACAGGAACTGACAGCAGGCTGATCAACCTCAGGCGCCTGCAAGCTGTTACAAAGGTGAAGGGGACCATCATCAGAATTTTTTTGTTTGCTGATGACTGCGCCCTCAACGCCAGCACAGAGCAGAAGATGCAGCAAGAAATGGACTGCTTCTCACAGGCGTGTGACAACTTTGGTTTCTTCATTAGCACCAAAACATCTGAAGTTATGTACCAGCCCGCGCCTGGAAAGCCCTACCAGGAACCACACATCACGGTGAAGGGGCAGAATCTACAGGCAGTCGACAGCTTTACCTATCTGGGCAGTACACTCTCGCGAGTGGTGAACATTGACGCTGAGGTCAACAACAGGATTGCCAAGGCCAGTGCTGTCTTTGGGCGACTCCGTGGGAATGTTTGGGAGCAGAGAGGACTCGGCCTTACCACCAAGCAGAAGATCTACCGTCCTCCAACTGAAAGTGAAGTCATGGTCATCATCGAACCCGAAGGACGAACAACAACCACACAGCGAATTGTGTTACTCCATCAGTACTACCCCCACATTGTGTCACTCCATCAGTACTACGCCCACATTGTGTCACTCCATCAGTGCACTGCACAGTGTGTCACTCCACCAGTACTATTGCGCAGTGTGTCACTTCATCAATACAACTTCAAAGTGTGTCACTCCATCTGTACCAACCCACAGTGTGTTAATCCACCTTTACTACCGTACATTGTGTCACTCCATCAGTTCCACTGCACAGTGTGTCACTCCATCAGTAATGCCCCACAGCGTGTCACATCGTCACTAAAACCCACAGTATGCCATTGCATCATTACAAACACACATGTTCACACCCTCAAACACAGTCAAACACGCACACACACACACATACCCGCGCACGAAGACACACACAATCTCTCAAATGCAATCACAAACAATCAAATATACTCTCACACATTCTCACATACAATCACACGTACACATGCACTCACATTAACAGATATTCACACGTCCTAGCACGAAGAGACACGCACTCATTCGCACATACTTACACACGAACACATTCTCTGACAACACCATCATATACTCTCCCACACACGCACACACACACACACACACACACAAACACACACACACACACACACTATCAAAGAATTACATACTCAAACACTCTGGCAAACTCACATCCCACATATTCTCTCACATTCTCACAAACAGCCACACACACGCACAGACGCAAACACTGTCCTTCACAAACCCACACGCACTCTCCCACTCAGAGACACAGATACATTCAATCGCACTTGCATCCACACTTACTAATGCTCACACACTCACACGCACACTCACGCACTCGCACAGACAGACACACACACACACATATATATAGGCACTCTTACATACTCTACCGCTCTCTCACACGCAGACCCGCATGCAAACGTGCACATTTTGGGATTGAGTGTATCCTTGGATGTTCGCGTCGAGCAGCGCAGCGCAGCGTGGCCGGGAGTGTTCCCGGTGACGGGGCCAATCCCTTCAGTCGGCCCGATCGGCCCGGCTCGCCCACCGCGGATGGCGATGGGAACCGCGCCTCGGGAGCGAGGTGGGAGCCGCGAGGAACCGCAGAGAGCGAGATGGACCGTCGGAGAGCGAGGAACCGCAGAGAGCAAGGTGGACCGTCGGAGAGCGAGGAAGGCCGCCGAGAACGAAGGAGCGACCCGCCGTGCGGCGGCAGGGAGCGTTTGTAACTTTGTCGGCGTCAAAATGTGGCGACACTTTTGTACTGCCTAGGTGAGGTCTGCGACATGATGTTACCGGGTTGTCTGCAAAACAAAGCATTTCACTCTACCTGGGTACGTGAAAATAAAGTATCATTGAATCATTGAAATTCCTGCAACCGCATACACTAACGCACACACACACACACACACACCGACTCATTTGCACAATCTCACACATTCACACTCGCACACACGTGCTAACACACTCTTGCACGGACTCGCACACTCGCACTGTCACACACAATCAATATCCAATGCGAGTCAGGCTGCACCTCTGGAGAAATCTAGTTGAGTATGTCAGTTCAGTGCAGTTTATTGTCACGTGTACCGAGGTACCGTGAAAAGATTTTGTTGCGTGCCACCCAGTCAGTGGTAAAACAAAATACATTATTACAGTCGAGCCATTTACAGAGTATAGATACATGATAAGGGGATAACGTTCAGTGCGAGGTAAAGCCTGCAAAATCCGATCAAGGATAGTCCGAGGGTCAACAAAGAGGTAGATAGTAGTTCAGCACTGCTTTCTCGTTGTGGTGGGATGATTCCGTTGCCTGATAACAGCTGGGAAGACGCTGACCCTGAAACTGGAGGTGTGCATTTTCACACTTCTATGCATTTTGCATAATGGGAGAGAGGAGAAGCAGGAGTGGCAAGGGTGCGACTCGTCCTTGATTATGCTGCTGGCCTTGCCGAGGCGGCGTGGTTTATAAACTGAGTTAATATATGGGAGGTTGCTTTGTGTGATGGTCTGGACAATTCGCAGCAATTTCTTGCGTTCTTGTATGGAGCTGTTCCTAAACCAAGCTGTGATGCATCTTGATAAAATACTTTCTATGGTGCATCTGTAGATGTTGGTGAGAGTTGTAGAGGGCACGCCGAACTGGCTAACCCTGCTAAGGACATGGATGGGTGAAGTTTCGGTTCGGGACCTTTCTTCAGACTGATTGTGGTGGGACGGGGGAACAGCAGGACAAAGCGAGTTGAACGATGAGCGGGTGAATACCGTTTTCATTGTCAGGTGCGAGGTAAGGATTGAGCAGGATGGAATTATAAACAAAGAGGAAGTAATATCGGTTGAAGATGTGGTGGAGGGGATTTATTGGTGCGAGTCCGGATGAAGCACGAGGAAGAGCGAGGGGGAAGTGGGAATTTGCACTTTGTTACCTAACATTGGATAATTCAAAGTTCATACCATTAGCAATTCTCTGCCTCAGAAGGCAGTGGAGGCCAATTCTCTGAATGCACTCAAGAGAGAGCTAGATAGAGCTCTTAAGGATAGCGGAGTCAGGGGGTATGGGGAGAAGGCAGGAACGGGGTACTGATTGAGAATGATCAGCCATGATCACATTGAATGGTGGTGCGTACAGGCTCGAAGGGCCGAATGGCCTCCTCCTGCACCTATTGTCTATAGTCTATTGTTGCAAGGCACCAAGGGCGGAATATGAAGTGGCGTTCTTTCAGTTTGCATGTAGCTTCAGTCTGGCAATAGGACAGGAAGCAAAGGTCAGAAAGGTCAGTGTGGGAAGAGGAGTTACAACGGGAAGATCCTGGAGGCCTTGACGGAACGACGGTAAGTGTTGGGCCGAACGGTCGCCGAGTCTCCACTTGATCACGCCGATGCAAAGGAGACCATATCTGGAACACCGCATGCAATAGAAGGGATTAGATGAGGTGCATGTGAACAGCAGCCTCACCTGGAAGGGCTATTGAAGTGTGAGGGAACGGGGTAGAGAGACATCCCATGGTGGCTAGCCGTTTTAACCGCACTTCCCAAGAAAGGCCTTGGAGAGAGAGGTGAGGGCGAGCAGGAGGAGTGTTGGGGAAAAGAGAGAGACAGATAGGGAGTACGGTGATGAAAGGAAGAGATAGCGGAGAAGACGAAAGAAGAGATGGAGGGAGAGTTCAGTAACAAAGGGAGAGTGGGAACATGAAAAGAGAGCGGAGTTCAGATCGCGTGGGTTGGCAAAACGGAGCGATGGAAGGGTCAGATAGATAGAAAGAAACGGAGGGATAAATGCAATGGGAGTGAGAAGGAGGGGATGGGTTAGGAGAGAGCGGTTGACAGAGAGATGGCGGCGTCGAGAGGAAGATTAGAGATGGTAGGAGAGAGTGATAGTTCAGGGAGAGCGACAGCAGTAAGGATGGAGGGAGAGAGAAAGGGAGGAGGGAGATGAGCCGCATCATTCGCTGTTTTATTTGGGTTGAGGACAATTCTGAAGCCACAATGTTTCTGTTCTCTGAGTGTCGAGAGTCTTTGGGTCGTTCCTCCTCAGAGGTGACGAAGGCAGAGAATGTTATTGTCCCGCCGCAAAATCAGCCCCACTGCAGGCAAGCAAGGAGTGAATGGTTACCGGCCTCGCCGGGAGTGTGGGGGTGAGGTTGCAGTCAGTTAAGCCGCGATCATATTGAGTGGTGAAACAGAGTGGAGGGGCCACTTTAGTGCGTGTGATCTGTTAGACAATAGACAATAGACAATAGGTGCAGGAGTAGGCCATTCAGCCCTTCGAGCCAGCACCGCCATTCAATGCGATCATGGCTGATCACTCTCAATCAGTACCCCGTTCCTGTCTTCTCCCCATACCCCCTCACTCCGCTATCCTTAAGAGCTCTATCCAGCTCTCTCTTGAAACCATCCAACGAACTGGCCTCCACTGCCTTCTGAGGCAGACAATTCCACACCTTCACCACTCTCTTGATCTGTTGATCTAATTCCTCAACCTGTGGACAAATGTCGCCCAGTCCACCTTCAAACTGGGCACCAGAAGCCCTGAGAGTGTCCCTGGAATTTGGGATTGCCTTAGTGAGTGAAGCGGATTGAAGGAAATCAGACAAACAACACGAGGCGGAGAGTTGAACCTGATGGAGTTTGAAACAATATCCCCTTTGCTGGAACAATGACGCTCCCAATTTCCATCCCTCAGTATCGCCACAATTCCCAGTCTTTTGAGTTTCCAAATCAATTCCCTGAATAAATCACGACCTGTCTCAGCAGGGATTTCACTTGGCTGATGTCATCTGTTTGCGAATCATTTCAAAATCTCTATTTTTTAACTCTGTTGAAACTTCGCTGTCCAGGTGGAGACGGAAAATGGTATAAAATCTCCGGGAATGTTCTGCCCCGGCATTTCATTCCGAGAGATTACCGGTGGCTCACGGGGACACGTCGCTGGGCAGAGAACATGCACAGTGAGAAGCTGAATGAATATTACGCCGTGGAGAAAATCTTGTACGTGATCATTGCTGCCGTTGGAGTCCCTGGTAAGTGAGCAGAACAATTCAAGTTTTATAACTCCGTGTGTTAACCGGTGTTGACCTGATTCTGATCATGTTACAATATTCCCAACCGATGACCGTTGTACAAGAATATGTGAAATGTATCAATCCTCTCAGTGAAATATCTTTGAATTAACGCTGTGATTTTTCTCATTTTCAGACAGCCGAAACTAACCCTCTTTTTCTCCCACTGCCGGGACCCACTAGAATGTTGTTCTTGCCTTCAGTTGGACCTTGCCCAGAGTTGTACCAGTGCTCGGGACAGGCAGCTCTCCGGGACGGTGACTGGGAGGGGTTTACATTGTGAAGTTCACTGTGTCTGAATTATTGATCAGAGTGAACACCCGCTCCTGTGGACACGTCTCACTGTGGAGTCTGTCACAGTCGGATTCAACCTGCCTGTTGGTCAATAATTGGATCGATCTCCTGAACCGGTGGCCGCGGATCTACCGGCGTGTGTTGTTACCGAACTGAACTCACTGTGGAATGAATCCATTAACGGAGCCACTCTGCGGCCGGATCCTAAGTTGTCCCTGCCTTCCCTCTGGAACCCTCCTCGTCCCCATCAGATGCCGAGTTCCCAGAGCCCCGGTTAAACGCGGCCGGTCACGGTTAAGTCTGTGAAACCGGCCCCATCAGAGACTGTGAGCGGGGTTAACTGTAGACAGGACCATTCCGCCTATTGTAGCGGGCGGCTGCTCGTTCCCTCCCCGCCCTTTACCCCGCCCGTCGCCTTATCTCCTCTCCCCTGAAGCAGGCAGGTCGGGCACAGTCGGAGCCGGGTCTGACATTGTTAAACCTGCAGTCGCGCACCGACTCCAACACTCCTGATCTTCAGCTGAAAGTGGAGCCGGTGTTCAGCCCCGGAGACCGTGTTCAGTAATGCCCAGTGTCCGCTCCCCTTCTCTTTCCGCAGTGAATTTAGTGGCGATTGTGATCCTGTCCCGGGGAAAGTGCGGCCTCTCCACCTGCACCACTCGCTACCTGGTGGCCATGGCAGCGGCCGATCTACTCACCCTGATCACCGAAGTCATTTTGTATCAGATCCGATACCATTACTTTTATTGGAGTTTCCTGTCCATCACCCCTGTGTGCAGTGTTATCCTTGTACTGCAGACTGCAGCTACAGACTGTTCTGTCTGGTTCACCGTCACTTTCACCTTTGATCGCTTTGTCGCCATTTGTTGCCAGAAGCTGAAA
>NW_027601745.1:70000-79000 GCF_053455715.1 Rhinoraja longicauda
TTCCAGTTCTCCCACTGTCTTTCTGTCTCCACCTATAGCCTTTCTTTGTCCCGCCCCCTGGCATCAGTCTGTAGAAGGGTCTCGACCCGAAGCGTCACCTATTCCCGCGCGGACTAATGTGATACACTCTCTCCCCTTTCACTCTCCGCTTCTCTCTCTCACACTCACCCCATCTCTCTCGCTCCTCTCCTTTGACTAAATAAACTAAACTAAATTAAAGAGCTCTAGGGGCGAGCGGAATCAAGGAATATGGGGAGAAGCATGCACAGGTTACTGATTGTGGATGATCTGCCATGATCACAATGAATGCGGTGTTGGCACGAAGGGCCAAATGGCCTCCTCCTGCACCTATTTTCTACGTTTCTATGCTTCTAAACTAATAATAATCTCTCCCCTTTCTCTCCCCCTCCCCCTCACAATAATAAATTAATTCACAATAATAAACGAAACTAATATATGATATCCTTTCTCGCATTCCATTTTGATAACAAATTCAACAATAAATTAAACAAATATTTGTTACCCACTCTGTCTCCCTCCCCTTCCTTCCCCCTCACTCTCTCTCTCCCCTCTTTCTCTACTTCTCTCCCCCCCCATTTTATAAGACTACATTTACAATAATCAATTAAACTAAATTAATACTTGATACCACCTCCCCACTCTCTCTCTCCCACTCTCCCCTCCGCCCCTCTCTCCCCCTCTCCCTCTCTCTTCCGTCTCTCTCTCTCTCCCTCTCCCCCCCCCCCTCTCTCTCTCTCTCTCTCTCTCTCTCTCTCTCTCTCTCTCTCTCTCTCTCTCTCTCTCTCTCTCTCTCTCTCTCTCTCTCTCTCTCTTTCTCTCTCTCTCTTTCTCTCTCTCTCTTTCTCTCCCTGTGCACTATATAAGACTACATTTAAAAGTCACAGAGTCATGGAGTCATGCAGCACGGAAATATCCAGCCCAACTCGCCCGCTCCAATGCAACTTACCCCTTCTATCCCAGTCCCACCTGCCAGCGTTTGCCCCATATCCCTCTCAACCCGTCCCATCCACGTACATGTCCAAATGTTTCTTAAACGGTGCACTAGTACATGCCTCTGACAGCCCGTTCAATACACCCACGACCCTGTGTGTACCAGGACATTCTGGGTTTTTTTTATGTGCGAGACTTGTAGCCTATGTCTGTCTTTCCTCATATAGGCACAGACACAAAGTAAACCAGCTCGGAGTTCAGAGGCGGTTCCATCTAACAAGTCGGTTCATTAAAGGCCTTATCGACGCACAAAGGGAAACACTCTGAGGAGACCCACCTCTCTCTCCTCTCCTGTCCTCTCTCCCCCTCTCCCCCTCTCCTCCCTCACTCCCCCTACCGCCTCTCTCTCTCTCTCAAACACCTCTCTCTCTCTCCCCCCTCTCCAATTCTATTATCAGTTATGACCTTATGACAAACGGGGGAAGGATTGCGGAGTGGAGGAGGTGTGTGGGAAAGAGAAGGGGAGTAGTGTGTGAATGAGAGGAGTGGGGAGAGAGAGTGCGGTGGAGCGTGGGGAGAGATATGGGGGAGTGTGGGGAATGTGAGAGGAGGAGTGTGGGCAGAGAGGGGGATGTGTGTGGGGAGAGAGACGAGGAGGCATGTGGGGGAGAGAGGGGGAGGAGTGTGGGGGAAAGAATGGGAGGAGTGCTGAGTGTGTGGGGAGAAAGCAGGAGTGTGGGGATGGAGAGTGGGAGGAGAGTGGGGAGAGAGGGAGTGCGGAGAGAGGGGGATGTATATGGAGAGATAGATTGGAGGAGTGTGGCAAGCAGAGGGGAGTGTGGGCAGAGAGTGGGGGTGGAGTGTGGAGAGAGGGGACGAGGTGGGAAAGCAGAATCAGAAATGTGAGGAAAGAGAGAGGACAGAGAATGGGAGGAGGGAGAGAGAGAGAGAGAGAGTGAGGTGTGTTGGGAGAGACGCATAATGCGTTATTCTTTCAATCGTGTCCCGCAGAAAGTTATTGACTCATTAACCGCTGCCTATTAAAGTGAAAATAACAAATATATACGTCTGCACCCGCCAACGTGGATAGAACAACAAGATGCAGTGAGAGCTCATTACAGATGAGATTAATTACTGAGAATGTTACTGCTTATCCAAACCTACCTCTGACCACACTGATAACTTCACTGCTTATCCGGACCCATCACTGGCCACACTGATAATACGACTGCTTATCCAGACCCATCACTGACCACACTGATAATGTCACTGCTTATCCAGACCAATCACTGACCACACTGATATTATCACTGCTTATCCGGACCTTTGACAAAGTCTCCCTTGGTAGACCGATCCAGGAGGTGAAGGCACACAGGGTTAACAGTGACTTGATCGCATGAATTCAGAACTGTCTGAATGATAGAAGACAGAGGGTTGTGGTGAAGGGCAATATTCAGGCTGGAGGCCTGTGACCAGTAGTGATACACAGAGATCTGTGCTGGGTCCTCTGCTGTTTGTGATACTTATAAATGACTTGGGCGTGAATATACACGGGTTGCTTTGTAAGTTTGTGGATGACACCAAGATTTATGGGGTTGTGGAATGTGAGGGAGGCTGTCTCAGTATTCAGTGGCGTATAGATCAAGTAGAGAGATGGGAGGTGTGGGGGAAATCACGGATGCAAATTATTCTGAGCAAGTGTGAGATGTTGGGTGGTCAAATGTGAGTGCAAAATATACAATTAATGGCATGACCCTGGACATCAGTGATGTATAAAAGTTTCTTGCGATCCAGGTTCACAGCTCCCTGAAGGTGATAACGGCAGTGGACATTTGTAAAGAGGCATATGGTACAGTTTCGTCCATTGGTCAAGGCGTGGTGGTCTGTCTCAGGGATTGGTGCTGCGCTCATTGTTGTTTGTCATCTGTGTCAATGAGTTGCCTGGGAAAGTAACGGACTAATGTAAAAGTTTGCAGTTGACACTAAAGTAGGCGGTATCACAGGCATTGAAAATGGTTGGCAAGGATTAAAGCAGAAAAAATTCAAATAGTGTTAGGGAAGACAAGCCAGGGCATGATCTTCACTGTGAATGGTAGTTATCTGGGGAGTGTTGCAGAGCAGAGGGATCTCAGAATAAAAGTACATTGTTGCAAGAAAAGGGATGTAACAGGGGGAAAGGGTGGTAGAGAAGGTTTTTTTTGGCCCACTGTCTTCATCAGCCAGTGAATAAAATGTAGAAGTTGGAAAGTTGTGTTCAGATGGACGAGACGTTGGTGAGGATGCACTTGGAGTAACGTGTATAATCTGCCGTCATATGAAATATGCCACTAATTTGCAAAGAGTGCAGAAAATAATTTCAACACGTTGCCAGAAAACAAGGGTCGGAGCTACAGGGAAATGTTGGGCTGCCAGGACTTTATTCCATGGAGCGCAGCAGGCAGTGCAGTGACCTCATAGAGGTGGACAGTGTCATAGGTAGCGACATAATGGGAACACTAATACATTTGGACAGGTACATGAGGGGAATGGTTTAGAGGGAGATGATTCATTTGCGGGCAAATGGGAATAGTTCAGATGAACTAAAATGCACCATCCCTCCCCATGAAACACGGCAACACGGCAACCTTTGTCTGAAATTTGCGTCAGGGACACCACTAACATACAAACTGCTTTTAAATAGCCCTTGGATATTTTATTACCACAGAACTCGAGCCTTGAAATCAGGGGAATTAAACATAAATAGATATCCAGATTTCTCAAAGATGCAGATTAAGCAGAAAACATTATAATTGCCTGTCACATACATTGGTCATTTTTAATAACAGTCCCTGATCATTGAAGTGTTTATTTCAGTTTCTATGAGTGCCAGGTTTGCACTGCATGATGTGAGATATGCTCTCTTGAATTACATGATAAATAAGCACATAAATGAAGTCTGTGTGTGTGGCAGCTTTGTCTGTGCCGCTGTGTGGACAGCCCAGACGGATGAGTTGGTCATTTACTCTCAGACCGACCTTGCTGTCTGGTCTGTGAGTTTGAAATGGCATGTACCTGTCACCTGGTGTGAAGTAGTTCACCCGTAAAAGGGACCACATCACCCCGATTCTGGCCTCTCTCCACTGGCTCCCTGTACGGTACAGAATCAACTTCAAGCTCCTCCTATTCACGTATAAAGCACTAAATGGACATTCCCCCCCTACATCAAAAATCTTCTAACCCACCTCTCTAACTCCAGGTCCCTCAGGTCGGCCGACTTGGGGCTACACACTATCCCGCGGTCTAGGCTTAAGCTCAGGGGTGACCGCGCTTTTGCGGTTGCAGCTCCTAGACTGTGGAACAGCATCTCTCTCCCCATCAGAAATGCCCCCTCCATCGACTCCTTTAAGTCCAGGCTCGAAACCTATTTCTACTCCCTAGCGTTTGAGGCTCGTTGAGGAGGCGCTGTGAACTGTTTGCGTGCTACTGTATGTTTCATTTTTTTCCTTAGTACCTAATCAGATGTACAGCACTTTGGTCAACGTGGGTTGTTCTTAAATGTGCTATACAAATAAAATTGACTTGACTTCACTTGACTTGACAAAATAAACTGCAGATTGAACAGAGCCACAGATAGTGTTCACCGGCTGGAACTAATATTCCCCATTGGGAGAAACGCAAAGAACATTTAACCAACTCCCCCTTTCTCAGATCTGAAGCTGCATTTTAATTTTCAGCATTATGTGTTATTCTTTCAAGTGTATGCCAGAGAAAGTTAATTAGCATTTCTAACCTGTGTTAATTAAGAAAATAACAAGCTGATGCATCTTCAGCTGCCGTGTTTACCAGCAGCAAAATGCAGTTAATGCTCATTAAAGTTTAGATTAATTACGAATACTGAACTTGAGTTAAACCTTTAGAGTCGAACATTTGAATTATAAAGAAGTGATTCTTTGACAAGATCTGAAAAAAAATGGATCATTTATTTGAGCCATGACACCAACTCCAAAGACGTACAGGTATGTAGGTTAATTGGCTGGGTAAATGTTTTTAAAAAATTGTCCCTAGTGGGTGTAGGATAGTGTTAATGTATGGGGATCGCTGGGCGGCACGGACTTGGAGGGCCGAAAAGGCCTGTTTCCGGCTGTATATATATGATATGATAACTAGATAAATGCCGAGCTAGATATTGGAAGATTGTGTTATATAGAACTAGATGGTATGTTTGTGCGAATATTGAAATCTTTCCAGATAACCAATCATTGTTACTTTTTTATATTTTATTTGGTAAGTGTACCACACCGTCTTATTCAAATGTTTTTATTTATTGATATCCTTTGCTTATTTATTCATTTATTTTTGTTGTTTTTCTTATTTTATTTTATTTATGTCGATGGTGTTGTACTGTTTTGTATATATCTCTGTGAAAAAACAAAATAAAAACTGAAGAAAATTAAAAAGAAAGGATTCTTTATTTTAGATCATATCAAATGTAAAACATCGGTGTCAGATTTAATGAGATCATGTCACTGCTTATCCGGATCCATCACTGACCACACTGATAATGACACTGCTTATCCAGACCCATCACTGACCAAACTGATAATGTCACTGCTTATCCAGACCCATCACTGACCACACTGATAATTTCACTGCTTATCCAGACCCATCACTGACCACACTGATAATATCACTGTTTATCCAGACCCATCACTGACCACATTAACGTCACACACAGGTATGTTCTTTGTATCATTCATTCCAAGGACATCTCACATACTGTAACAACCGGCTACCCAGTTCCATCGCACGCTGCTCAGATATATTTTCACCAGTGACAACGTTGACAACATTTGCCTCGTGCTGATTGGTACGGTCGCCTCTGAACTCACTGATGGTTTCACTTCCCATCTGCGTATGATTCTGAACGCATTTGCGCTACAAATGAATACCCACATACAGAAAAATCAAGACTTAACTGTTCCTCCAGGTGCAGCGCTCTTTCCTCAGTTGTACTTCAAATATCTGCGAGGCTCTTTTGTGTAGTTCTGGTCACCATATTATAGATATGATGTCCTGTTGCCAGAGACAGTGCGGAACAGATTCACACGGATGTTATCTGGAATGGGCAGCGTTAGTTTGAAGACTGAATCAATTGGGTGGGATTGGTCTCCTTGGAGCGCAGGAGGATGAGGGTGATCTTATAGACCTGTTTTAGACCATGAAAGGAATAGATGGAGTGGATGCTCGGATTCTCCTGCCCTGAATAGGCGAATCGAGGTCCAGAGGACATACGTTTAAGTGGAAGGGAAAACCATTGAATAGGAATCTGAGGTGTAACTTTTTCACACAATGGGTGGTGGATGTATGGAACAAACTGCCAGATGAGGAATTTGAGGCACGGACTATCCCAAGATTTATGAAATAGTTAGACAGATTGGGTACATGAATAGGACAGGTATGGTGGGATATGGACCAAATGCAGACAGGTGGAACTAGTGTAGATGGGGCCTGATGGCTGGTGTGGGCAAGTTGGGCTGAAGGGCCTGATTCCACACCATATCACTCTATGACTCTATGAGTACAGGGCTGAACTGCCTCCTCTGGCACCTCATTCCACACACCCACCACCCTTTGTGTGAAAAATTACCCCTCGGGTTCCGATTAAATTTTCCCCCTCATCTTAAACCTGGCCCCCCTGGTTCCTGCTTTCCCCTCTCTGTACGTCTGCCAGATCTATTCCTCTCATTATTTTGTTCAGCTGTAGAAGATCATCCCTCATCCTCCTGTGCACCAAGGGATAAAGTACTAGTCTGCTGAACCTGTCCCTCTAGATCAGGCCCACGGGTCCGCGCTGCATCCTCGTACATCTCCTCTATCACCTTTCCAGATTGACACCATATTTCCTATATCATGGTGCACACAACTGATCACAATACTCCAAATGCAGACTCACCAACGTCTTATACAACGGCAACATAACCTCCGAATATCTATACACAATGCTCTGACCGAAGACGGCCAATGTTACAAAAGCCTTTTTGCCCACACTATCAACCTGTGACGCTACATTCAACACATTATGTCCATGTCGTCCTAGATCCCTCTGCTCTACAGTTAATTCACCTTTCTGCCTCGGTTGCAGTTCATCGGTACTGACACTTCTAAACTCACTGATGGTTTCACTTCCCATGTGCGTCTGATTGTGAATACACTTGTACTACAGCTGAACATCCAAACAAAGAATAATCAAGACTTAACTGCTCCTCCAAGTGCAGCGCTCTCCTCAGTTGTACTTCAAATATCTGCAAGGCCCTTTTGTGTAGTTCTGGTCACCATATTATACAAATGATGTCCTGTTGCCAGAGGCAGTACGGAACAAATTCACCAGGATGTTATCTGGAATGGACAGCGTTAGTTTGAGGACAGATTTGATCGGGTGGGATTGATCTCATTGCGGGTGGGATTGATCTCATTGGAGCAAGAATGCAGAGGGACGACCTTACTGAGGCTTGTAAAATTATGTCAACTACAGCAGGGTTGAATACATGGTCACACTTATTTCCCAGGCTGCGAGAATCTAAACCCAGGGAACTTACGTTTAATCGAAAGGGGAGAGATTTAAGGGAATTCTGACTTCAAAGATGGAGCAATCTTTTCATTTGAGGCGGTGGGGACAGATACCATCACAGCAAATAAACAGCATTTGGACAGCCGTTGGTTCGGATAGAAATGGAGGGATATGGGACAAATACAGGTGAATGAGATTACCGTAGATATGCATCTCGGTCTGCATGGACGAGTCGGGCCGAAGGGCCTGTTTCCCTGTTGTTCCCATGACTGGAATCAGCAGTTCTGTAATTTCTAATGTGCTCTGTCATAGGCCTCCCCAGTTGTAGCCACATAGCAGACACATCACTGACTGCACAACAGTGGCGATACTGTATTGGGTGGTGGTGTCACCAACAACGGAGGCACATTGTTCATCACCCTCACAAGTGTCCAACAGGTGTTTCACTCTACTCAGTGTGAACTCTAGCCTGGACATCCGAGGAATTAAACGTAAATAGGTGTCGAAAGTTCTCACACCTGCAGTTTAAACAACAAAATTATATAATTGCCTGTCATATACGTTGGTCATTTTAATATGTCTCTGATCATTGAAGTGTTTCTTTCAGTTTCTCTGTGTGTCAATTATACACAGCAGGAAGCGAGAAACGCTCTCTTGAATTAGTTCATATATAGGCACAGAAATACAGACTGAGTGCGTGTGAGAGCTCTCTTAAATTCACTGGAATTTAGGATGAGAGGGGATCTTGTCGAAACATGTAGAATTCTGAAGAAGGGTCTCCACCCATTCCTTCTCCCAAGAGATGCTGCCTGTCCCGCTGAGTTACTCCAGCTTTTTGTGTCTATCTTCTATTTAAACCAGCATCTGCAGTTCCTTCTTACAGATATACATATCTTAAGGGATTGGAGAGGCTAGATACAGGAAAAATATTCCCGATGTTGTGGGAGTCCAGAAAAGGGATCACAGTTTACGAATAAGGGGTAGCTCAATTATTACTGAGATGAGGAAAAACTGATCTGTCGTCGGCCTCGCCAGTTGAGATGAATTGTGAATCTGTGGAAATCTCTGCCACAGAAGGCAGTGGAGGTCAATTCACAGGAGGTTTTCATGGGAGAGTCAGATATAGCTCTTCGGGCTAACGGAATAAAGTTGCACGGGGAGAAATCAGGAACGGGGTACTGATTTAGGATGGTCGGCCATGATCATGTTGAATGGCGGTGCGGGCTCAAAAGGACAAATGGCCTACTCCTGCAAGTATTTTCTTTGTTTCTATGTTTCTAAACCACTGTGGACAGCATAGACGGGTGAGTTGGTCATTAACGCTCAGAACGACTTTGCTGTCATGTCTGTGGGTTTGAATTAGCATCAACCTGTCAACTGGTCTGAAGTAGTTCAATAAAAAAATAAACTGCAGATTGAACAGAACCTCGCCTTGTGTTCACCGGCTGGAACTAATAGTCCCCACTGGATGAATGGCATAGCACAATTACTCACCATCGCTG